>NC_052162.1:74077645-74378085 GCF_902713615.1 Scyliorhinus canicula | reverse complement strand
GTTTATCGCTTCCCTCTTCTACACTTGCCCAGGTAACTTTAATCAGGCAGAAAATACACAATGTCAACTGGAAGAGTAGTTTTACACAACGCCCAGTATTATTTCAATAGAGTAAACTTGGCACTTTATAAAACTAGCTTTGCACCCAATGCCGTCAATCTCCTGGCAGCTCCTTAGGTTAAAACTGTTCTGTCTCAACTAGGCTCATAGGAATTGTCCAGGCTCCAGTCTAATTCTCAATCTTAGTCCCGACTTATTACCCTGTTATCATCACCGTCTCTTGCACAAGAACTTGTTCTGCTTCTTGCAATTATCATTTGTATTCCTCTGATTCCCTCTGCTCCTCAGTCAACTTTTATCTTCCTACTACTGCTCAAATGCACTATACTAGTTACAACTCTCGGTCATTGCTGTTTCAGAATCCAGTACTTTCTTTCGCAACTATTCTCCATGGACCTTTGCCCCTGCTTCTAAAGAAAGGCACACCATCTGGTTCCTTCCCACCCTTCAGTCCTCCCTCGCTGTTGCCAACACTAGCTTCCCAGTTCAGTTTATTTTTCATTTGCTTGGACAGTGACACTGTCTTTGAGAATTGGACACCACTCTCCTGCTGATTCCATTCAGATCTACCAATCCATCATGTGCAGTCACTTCAACTACGTGGCCAACTCAATGGAGTCCTGATGAGTAATGAATTTTATAAGTTCCTAACTGAACTGTCAGATGCAGCATTACACACCTGAGAAAAAGCTATACAACCGTCACAAATTATTTTGTTTTACTTTGTAATAGTGCAGAATGGAACTGATTTCAGAACCTTAGCTCAATAAATTCCATGCTGAGCACTCCAAATCATAAACGAACCAACTTCACAACTTTTTGCAATTAGTGTTTAGCACACTGGGCTAAATCGCTGGCTTGTAATGCAGAACAGGCAGTAGCATGGGTTCAATTCCCGGAACAGGTGCTGGAATGTGGCGGCTAGGGGCTTTTCACAGTAATTTCATTGAAGCCTACTTGTGACAATAAGCAACTACTGAGCAGCACAGTAGCACAAGTAAATAACACTGTGGCTTCACAGCGCCAGGATCCCAGGTTCGATTCCCCGCTGGGTCACTGTCTGTGCGGAGTCTGCACATTCTCCCCGTGTCTGTGTTGGTTTCCTCCGGGTACTCCGGTTTTGTCCTACAGTCCAAAGACGTGCAGGTTAGATGGATTGGCCATGCTAAATTGCCCTTAGTGTCCAAAAAGGTTAGGAGGGGTTATTGGGTTACGGGGATAGGGTGGAAGTGAGGGCTTAATGTGGGTCGGTGCAGACTTGATGGGCTGAATGGCCTCCTTTTGCACTGTATTTTCTATGTTTTATTTCACCAAATGTAATAGATATTGCTGAAAGCACAGAATCACACAATGCAGAAGGAGGCTATTTGTCTATTGTACCTACTTTAAAGAAGCTCTATAAGACATAGACATAGACATAGAATTTACAGTGCAGAAGAAAACCATTTGGCCCATCAAATCTGCACCGACACTTGGAAAGAGCACCCCACGCCTCCACCCTATCCCAGAAATCCAGTAACCCCACCTAACATTTTGGACACAAAGGGCAATTTTGCACAGCCAATCCACCTAAAGTGCATATCTTTGGATTGTGGGAGGAAACCGGAGCACTCGGAGGTGACCCAAGTCGGGGATCGAACCTGGGACCCTGGAGCTGTGAAGCAACTGTGCTAACCACTGTGACAACCAAGGAAGCTGTCCAAAGAGTACCTCACCCCTGCTCTTTCCCCATGGCCCAGAAAATGTTTAATTTTCAAGTATCCAATTCCCTTTTCACTGGTGTTCAAAATCATCAGAGGTCCAGACAGAGTAGATGGAGGGAAACTGTTCACAGAACAACAGAAATTCATCCCAAGGGTGTGGAAACATGCTATAAGGGGAGGATCAGGCATCCATGGCTGACGAGTGAAGTCAAACACAACATAAAAGAAAAAAAACATACAGACTGACAACAATTAATGGGAAGCCTCTAAAAGCGAGAAGAGGAAATCTAAAAAACCAATAAGGGGGAAGAAGGTGAAATATGAGTATAAGTTAGCTAGCAATATAAAAGACGATTGCAAGAGATTTTTTTCAATATACAAAACGAAAGAGAGACATTGGACCACTGGAGAATGAGGCTGGAGAAATAGTAATAGGAAACAAAGAAATTGTGGAGGTACTGAATAGTTACTTTGCATCAGTCTTCCTGGTGGAAGGCACCAGCGGCATACTAGAACTTCAGGAGAATCAGCAGGCAGAGTTGAGTATCATTGTCATTGATAAGGAGAAGCTTCTGGGGAAATTGAAGGGTCTGAAGGTGGGTAAATCACCTGGACCGGATGAAATCCACCCTAGGGTTCCAAAGGAGATAGCTGAGGAGATTTTGAAGGCATTTGTGGTTATCTTTCAGGGATCACTAGAGGTTGGGAGGGTCCCAGAGGATTGAAAAATGGCTAATCTAACACCCATGTTTAAGAAGGGAGCGAGGCTGAAGACAGGAAATTATAGGCTGGTTAGCCTGACTTTGGTCATTGGTAAGATTTCAGAGGCCATTATTAAAGATGAGATTGAAGAGTACTTGGAAGTGCATGGTAAAATAAGACTGAGTCAGCACGGCTTCATCAAGAGGAGGTCATGTCTGACAAATCTGTTAGAGTTCTTTGAGGAGATAACAAGGAAGTTAGACCAAGGAGAACCAGTGGACATGATCTATTTAGATTTCCAGAAGGCCTTTGACAAGGTGCTGTTTAGGAGGCTGTTAAATAGGTTAAGAGCCCATGGTGTTAAGGATAAAATATTGGCATGGATCGAGGATTGGCTGAGTGGCAGAAGGCAGAGATTGGGGATAAAGGGGTATTTTTCAGGATGGCAGCCGGTAACTAGAGGCATGCCTCAGGGGTCAGTGTTGGGACCACTACTTTTCACAAAATACATTAACAATCTGGAAGAAGGAACTGAGGGCACTGTTGTTAAATTTGCAGATAATACAAAGATGTGCAGAGGGACAGGTAGTACTGAGGAAGCATGGGGCTGAAGAAGGACTTGGACAGGCTCAGAGAGTGGGCAAAGAAGTGGCAGATGGAATAGAGTGTGGAAAAGTGTGAAGTTATGCACTTTGGTAGGAAGAATGGAGACATGGAACATTTTCTAAACGGGAAAAGTCTTGGGAAATCAGAAGCAAAAAAAGGGACTTAGGAGTCCCAGTTCAAGATTCTCTCAAGGTTAATGTGCAGGTTCAGTCGGCAGTTAAAAAGGAAAATGTAATATTAGCATTCATGTTGAGAGGGCTAAAATACAAGACCAAGTATGTACTTCTGAGGCTAATTAAGGCTCTGGTCAGACCCCATTTGGAGTATTGTGAGCAGGTTTGGGCTCTGTATCTAACGAAGGATGTTCTGGCCTTGGAAAGGGTCCAAGGATGTTCACAAGATTGATCCACGGAATGAGGAGCAGTTGCGGACTCTGATTCTGTACTCATTGGAGTTCACAAAAATGAGGAGGGGATCTTTTTGAAACTTACAGGATACTGAGAAGCCTAGATAGAGTGGATGTGCTACCATGAGTAGGAAAAACTAGAACCCGAGGGCACAGCCTCAGACTGAAGGAACACACCTTTAAAATTGAGATGAGGAGGGATTTCTTCTGCCAGAGGGTGGTGAATCTGTGCAATTTTTTGTCGCTGAAGGCTGTGGATGCCAAATCACTGAGTGTCTTTAAGACAGAGATAGATAAGTTCTTGATTAATAAGGGGATCAGAGGTTATGGGAAGAAGGCAGGAGAATGAGGATGAGAAACATATCAGCGATGATTGAATGGCGGAGCAGACATGCTGGGCCGAATGACCTAATTCTGCTCCTATGTCTTATGGTCTTTGTGGAGGGGTCGAGAACTGAAGGACACAGAATTGAGGTAATTGGCAAAAGAACCAAAGGTGTCTCTAAGATCGAGAATCCCGATCGGGCGGAGAATCCCGCGTCGGCCCAATAATGGGAATGGAGCCAGGTGGCAAACCCATCCCCAGTCTCCGTTCCCACCATGGTGGATCCCTTTCCTGCGGCGGCGGGAACATACAAACAGTTCACTTGCATCTATTTGAATGTGAATAAAGGGCTAGAAGCCCACATCCCTGTTATGCTCCACCCCTCCCAGCTGGGAGTCATGTGGGTGTGATTTGGTCTGAGTATTTACAAACAGGGTGCAGGCGCCGTGGCCTTTGAGGGAGAGCAAGGAGGTAAGTGGCTTTTTCATTGCCTTTGGGCTTGCTGGGGGATGTATGCCTGGAGCCCGGGGACTAGTGGGGCGCGCATTGGTGGAAAGGGTGTGGACTCGTGGCGGCCGCCTTGGGTTCAGGATGCTGAGGCTGAACTCCCGTTGCTGCTGTAAAAGACTAGCAAATATTCCCCGAGATGTTACTTACTGGTTCCTGACTGTTTAAACTGTTGACTGCTGCCAGTATCTTTGAAATGCTCTGAAACCTTCTGATCATGTAGATATCCACCTCCCCCACCTCATGTATCAGCAGTCTAATTAATGGGATGTGCGTGGATGTGCTCAATATCTGGACCACCAGGTGATGGGACTCCTCATTGCACTCCTTTGATGCACAGCTCCACAGCAGAGGAAGCAGGGGATTAACAAAGCTAACCCCACACAAAGGACATATGCAGCAGCAGATGCTGGAATCTTCCCTGGCTGTCAGAGTAACAGCCTCCATCAGCGAACCCACTCCAAAAAATCAGGCGATTTCTCCAGGCGCTGCAGTTTAACAGTGCTCCATTGGTATCACACAGTGTGCGTGTATGGACCCCAGACCCGTCCATGAAACCTAAACAGTTCCCTGCCACTATTTCTGTGCTAAATCCACATCACACTGCAGCCACGTTCCCAGGAAATATAGGCAACTCTCAGTGACCCACCATCTGTTGGACTTGCCCGCACACCAATCTCTTAGCATAGAGCTGCATACTGGCACAGTATGAACGTCTCTACCACAAGGCACAAGGCTCACTCAATGGCGACACCCACGGTTAAATCTGTCATGATGTGCAAACATGCAACCAATGAACACTCAGAATAGGACACAACCAATGGGCAGTCAGGACACTTATAAGTGGCATCACCACAAGGGGGCATGACATAAACACTATAGAAGGGATGAGGCACCCTGCCTCTTTCCACAAACAGACATCTGGGGTGGATCAGCAGCATCACACTCCAACACGTGGCTTAGAGCAATTAGTGGGCTCTGTATCTAATGAAGGATGTTCTGGCCTTGGAAAGGGTCCAAGGATGTTCACAAGATTGATCCATGGAATGAGGAGCAGTTGAATTAGACTGTTAGACTGAGTTACTACAGTTAGATTAGCAGAGAGTCAAACACATTTGAGAACTGTGTTAATAGTTCAATAAACACATTGAACTCATTTCAGAGTCTGGAGCATCCTTTAGTTAAGACTGCTTCGAGTAGCAGCTGTGTTATCCGAAGCAGCAGAACACAACATGATACCAGGAGTGACTGTTCAATCTATTTAGTTCAACTCAGCAAGATCCATGACAACCAGCTATTGCACACAGGCACAATGGACAAGATTAAAGCTCCTCATCAGTTCAGGACCACCGACAATCTTAGTGCCAACTGGCAATCATTCAAGCAGAAATTTCAACTATACATGGAAGCATCCAACCTCAATGGCGCAACCGATGCTTGGAAGATAGCTCTTCTACTCACCATTGCGGGTGACCTTGCAATTGATATCTTCAACTCTCACTTTTCCGAAGGGCAGGACAAAAAAAGTACCAAACCATCCTGGACAATTTCGACAGCCACTGCGAGGTGGGCACTAACGAAATCTTGGAGCGCTACATCTTCAAGCAGAGGATGCAACTTAAAGACAAATCCTTCACCTCCTATCTAACTAACCTTAGGCTGCTAGCGCAATCCAGCAACTTCGGTAATATCACTGACTCCATGATCAGAGACCAAATCGTTTTTGGAGTCCACTCTGATCCTCTGCGAGAGCAATTGTTGAAAATAAAGCACCATGACCCTACCAGTCACGATTGAAACGTGTACTGTGCAGGAGCACTCTAAAAATCACTATTCACAGTACGAAACGGCAGAAAGTGAAAAACAAGCCTCCTACGAGCTGGAGAGTGTTCAGGCCATCTCCTGGATGCAGCGCTTCCACATTGATGAAAACGGCCATTTTGCATGCTCTGTCCGGGGCCCGACGCATATGCAATGTGATTGGGATCACGAAACGGCCGAAAACTGCACTGCGCAGGTACAGATATCCGAGAACCGCGCCACACATGCGCAGCGATGCACTGATTGTCATGACACCGCGTAATGACGTGTACGAACTGCGATACCGCCCATTTTTAAAAAACTGCCCTGCAAGTGGCAAACACTGTTTAAACTGTGGGAAACCAAACCACTATGCAGCCCTGTGCAGATCTGCACCGCCAGTCAGGAGCCAGCGCTCCCAATTCTGACAGCGGCGCATCAGAAGTGTGCAACACCGAATGCATGTCTCTGTTCCAGGCAGTGCGATGGATCCAGATGATGAATACCTGGACCACACATACCGAGTGGGCATTATTACGAGATGCAAATACACCACACCGGACACATCGCAAGTCCAATCAATCCTGCCTGTGAATTCTGAGGACGAATGGCATGCAGTGATGAAGGTCAATCACTGGACACAGGTGCCTCCGCCAACCTGATTTCGTAGGTGGCCTTCAAAAGAATCAAGAAGCCCCCCACAATCCTTCTAGCTGCCTGCAAACTCCTGGACTACAAAAGATACGCAATCAAGGCACTGGGGTCCTACCATCTGTAGGTGTCCAGCCAACAAACACCAGCAAGCTTACGTTTCGAGATTGTTAAACCAGACAGGGCGTCCCTGCTAGCTGCGCACGCCCGTAAGCAACTGAACCTCATTCAAAGGGTCTACACCACAATGCCGTCCGATTCGGATCTACAGGCCTGCATCGACGACATCCTAACCCAGTACCCAGATCTATTTAGCGGAATGTGCACAGTGCCGTACGAGTACAAGATTCTACTGCGGCCTGATGCCAAGCCAGTGGTCCATGCACCAGGGCGAGTCCCTGCTCCACTGAGAGAGTGTCTGAAGGCAGAGCTCACGAGTCGACAACAAAAAGGCTTCATCTTAAAGATCACTGAACAAACCGACTGGATCAGCTCGATGGCGTGTGTAAAGAAGCCTTCGAGGGATCTACACATCTGCATTGATCCCAATGATCGAAACAAAAATATTATGCAGGAACATTACCCCATCCCGAAGAAGGAAGAAATCACGAGTGAGATGGCACACACGCGCTTCTTCTCAAAATTGGACGCATCCCAAGGATTTTGGCAATTCCAACTTGAAGAATCCAGCAGAAGGCTCTGCACCTTCAACACGCCTTTTAGCAGGTTCTGCTACAACCGAATGCCATTTGGCATCATCTCGGCATCAGAGATTTTCCATCGCATCATGGAACAGATGATGAAGGGAATAGAAGGGGTTTGTGTCCACCATGACGATATCATAATCTGGTCCACAACCCCAGAGGAACATGTGTCGCGACTCAAGAAAGTATTCTGACGCATACATGAACATGGTCTCAAGCTAAACAGGTCCAAGTGCTGTTTTGGGACATCCATGCTGAAGTTCCTGGGCAATCAAATTTCACGACATAGTGTGCGCCCGGACACAGACAAAATTAAAGCGATTGAGGCAATGAAAATCCCAGAGGACACGAAGACAGTACTGCTCTTCCTGGGAATGGTCAATTTCCTTGGCACGTTCATCCCGAATTTGGTCACACACACCACGGCCTGACGCAACCTGGTGAAAAAAATCAATCGCCTTTGAGTGGAAGGCGGAGTACCAAACAAAGTGGCTGGAGCTGAAAGCCAAGCTCACCACTGCACCTGTCCTTGCATTCTTTGACCAAGACCGAGAGACCAAGATATCCACAGATGTGAGTCAGGATGGCATTGGGGCAGTGTTGCTTCAAAGAGATGACACGTCATCCTGGGTACTAGTAGCATACGTGTCATGGGCAAAGACCCCCTGTTGCTGCGAGTCATCCACAACCTCAGCAAAGCCTGGCAGAAAGGGCAACATTTCCTGTTCAGACGGATCATTGGCCTTTGGTCATCCAAAAGGGCCTGAATGATATGACGCCTCCTTTGCAGAGAATTTTGCTCAAACTCTGGATATATGATTTCAATGGTGTACATCCCTAGCAAGGAGCTCATCATCGCCGATACATTGTCCCACTCTGTCAACTCACCCAGTGAACCACTGGAGATCATCCAGCACATTAAATTGCAGGTACAACTGTGTGCAAGCACTCTCCCGGAAACAGATGAGAAAACCGTTCTCATCCGAGAAGAGACGGCCAAAGACCCCTGTTGCTGCGAGTCAGCCACAACCTCAGCAATGGCTGGCAGAAAGGGCAATGCCCTCAATTCTATAACGTCAGGGACGACCTGATGCTGAAAGATGGCATCCTGCTCAAGCTGGACAGGATAGTCTTCCCGCTACGTCTCCAGAGCATGGTGCTGCGGCAGATTCATGAGGGACACCTAGGGCGTAGAAAAGTGCAGACGCAGGGCCCGGCATCAACCAGGACATCATGGACATGGTCCTGAACTGTGAAAACTGTCAGAGGTTCCAACCAGCGCAGAGCAATGAGATGCTCCAACCACATGACCTAGAGACCTCTCCGTGGTCCAAGGTGGGCATTGACCTATTCCATGCGAATGGTCATTTTTGTTTATAGAATTTACAGTACAGAAGGAGGCCATTCGGCCCATCGAGTCTGTACCGGCTCCTGGAAAGAGCACCCTACCCAAGGTCGACACCTATCCCCATAACCCAGTAACCCCACTCAACACTAAGGGCAATTTTGGACACTAAGGGCAATTTATCATGGCCAATCCACCTAACCTGCACATCTTTGGACTGTGGGAGGAAACCGGAGCACCTGGAGGAAACCCACACACACACGGGGAGGACGTGCAGACTCCGCACAGACAGTGACCCAAGCCGGAATCGAACCTGGGACCATGGAACTGTGAAGCGATTGTGCTATCCACAATGCTACCGTGCTGCCCGTCATGACTATATCTTAATCATCAATTACTTTTCAAACTATCCTGAGGTGCTGAAGCTCCCAGACCTCACCTCACGGACCGTCAACAAAGTGTGTAAAGAGACATTCTCACGGCATGGCATCCCGAACACCATCATGAGCGACAATGGCCCGTGCTTCCACAGTCGAGAATAGTCCCCGTTTGTCGAGAGCTACAATTTCAGGCATGTCACCTCCAGTCTGCACTATCCGCAGTCCAATGGCAAAGTCAAAAAAGGGGTGCACATCATGAAGCAGCGCATCCGCAAGGCCTCGGACTCCGCTTCCAACATACACCTTGCACTACTTGTGTCCCGGGCGACTCCCTTGTCCACTGGCATGTCGTCAGCTCAACTCCTGATGAACAGGGACCTGCGGACAACACTTCCAGCCATACAGCTGGCCAATCTTGATCACTCCTGGTGCTGCTGAAGATGCAGCAGCTTCGCGACAGCCAGAAGCAGGGCTATGACGCACATGCCACCGATCTGGACATGCTATCCCCGGCAGACATGGTCAGGATCAAGATACCGGATGGTGGGCTGGTCTGCTCCGGCTGTCGTTGTTCGACAGGCCGCACCCAGATCCTGTGTCATACTTATGGCTGATGGCTCCATTGTGCGAAGGAATCGAATGGCACTGCGAAAAGCTGCTTGTCCACAACCACTTTCCCCTCCATTTTCACATGTTGATTTGCCACCTCCAGACACCTCGAACCACGAGGACACCAGTTGTGCCTCCCACTCGCCTGTCAAGACACCGTCATCCCCTCCACCACCTCTCCGGTGGTCGACGAGGATCAGACGCAAGCCTCAGAGACTGGATTTATGAGCATTTGTTTTGTTTGTTCTGTTCTGTATTCCTCAGTCAGTCACATTAGACAGACACATTCACATGTATATACATCTAAAAATAAGGAAAAGGAGATATCATGATATGCAAACATGCACCAATGAACTTTCAGAATAGGACACAACCAATGGGCAGTCAGGACACAGAGGTGGCATTACTACAAAGGGGCATGATATAAACACTATAAAAGGGATGAGGCACTCACACCCTGCCTCTTTCCACAGACAGACATCTAGAGAGTCAGACGGGGTTGATCAGCAGCATCACACCTCAGCACGTGGCTGAGGGCAAGCTGGTACAGTTAGACTGAGTTACTACAGTTAGACTAGCAGAGAGTCAAACTCATTTGATAACTGTGTTAGTAGTTCAATAAACACGTTGAACTCATTTCAGAGTCTGGGGCATCCTTTAGTTAAGACTACATCAAGTAGCAGCCTGTGTTATCCGCAGCAACATAACACAACAGACTCTACTCAGGTGAAACAGTACATGGGCCGCAGAGCCCATC
Source organism: Scyliorhinus canicula (assembly GCF_902713615.1). NCBI lineage: Eukaryota > Metazoa > Chordata > Chondrichthyes > Carcharhiniformes > Scyliorhinidae > Scyliorhinus > Scyliorhinus canicula. The sequence continues at coordinate 74,367,530 of NC_052162.1, read as the reverse complement.
GCTAACACCTGTTGAGACAGCCACAAGTACCCTATTTGACAGGAACAGTGGTGAGGCTTTGCACATCAAGGGCTGAGTGCAAGTCACTGATAAGGACAGGTCTGTTGTGTCAACTATATGATCTAGATGGGGCTGAGGTTGGGGTGGGTGGGGAGAGGAGGAATGGTGAGGGTGGCGGAGCACTAAAACTCAGGATGACCATGCAACTTGAGGAGTTTGGATGGCCAAGGGAAGCCTCACCTTTGTGACAATCGCTCCTCTTTCGCCCCCTCCCCACACACAAATGGAATTTGGAATTTAGCTGGCCGGGCTAGCTGTCTTTGGGCAGCTGCTTCCGTTGCAGGTACATGGTGGCGAGAATACGAGTGATGCCAGGGTCATACCGGTGGTTACTCTCCCAAGCTGCTCGAAGGAGATCATTCATCGCCTTCCTGCAATGCATGCTGGTCCACTTGGTGAGGCTGTGAGTACTGACCGCATCTGTCACCACGACTCAGGCTTTATTCATAACAGCTGGCTGTTGTTTCCGCCCCACCCTGAGAAAGAGGGTGTTCGCCCCCCCCGCCCCACCCCCCTCTCCTCAACAGTGTCCAGATGTCCGCATCAAGGAAACCTGGTACAGGTCTTTTGCAGCCATCTTCTTTGCTGGAATGTGCGTCTGAAGTGAGAGGAATGCTTGAAAGCTGCTCCAGCCTGTCATGCTCACCATAGGATTCCCAGCCCCATTCCCGTCAGGGGAATCGGAACCGGGGCAGGACGCATGTGGCCAGGGTGCAGGCCATTTGAATGATAGAATAGCATACCTCCCCAATGCTCCTCACGGCAGCAGGAAAATGTTTTGATTTTCCACTGGCGGGAGCACTTCGACTCTGGAACTGATTTTACACAATGAATGGTGAGGCTCTGGAATGCTCTGCCTGAAAGCGTGGTGGAGGTAGTTTCAATTGTGGATTTCAAAAAGGATTTGGATGAACAGCTGAAGATGAAAGAATTGCGGAGTTATGGTGAAAGGCGGAAGGAATGAAAGTTAACTGTGTTGCTCCCTCAGAGAGTCAGTGTGGCATAGTCTGAAAAAAAGTTGCATCAGCTGTTTGTTATCCAATATGTATTCACTAATAATGAGTTTGAAAGGCTGCAGCTCTCTGGAGGGATGTGAAAGATAAAAACAAAACTTCAGAGATACGAATCAAAACTGCTCCAACTTTCTTTTAGATCGGGGGGAAATTGGAAAACTTTCATGTTGTGCAATGTAGATTTGTGAGATACATTTGAAGTGCACATACTTTTATTGCAGCTGGACAGCTTGCTTCCTATCCTCGCAGGGGTTACGACAAAGAACTTTCATAATAACTAGGGATCTTCAAAAGGCTAAAAGGGAAAGCTACTGACCCTTGATTTTGACAATATGTGAGAGCAGTCAGCATCACTTCAATGAAGTGCCATTGGAAGTTTGAGAGAAATTAACCTATGAGGCTAATGTAAAGATGCAAGAATACTTTTTGCCTTTGAGGTTGACCGAAAAGAAACTCCAGTTTAAAGCAAACTACAAGACACCCAGAAGCAGTTTAAGCAAAGGATTGATTGATCGTTGGAGATTTGATGTTCAGATGGTCCCACCTGATAACCCAACAGGCTGTGTTCCACACAGAAAATGAAAATAAAAACCTATTCCCTTATCATCACGGGTTGAGCTCACTGGATCATAAAACCTCACTTCTCATTAGCAGAGTATTTAATCTGTGGACGATTGCAATAAAACTCTTTATCTTAATAGATGTGTCCAGATAATAATGAACATTGCTATTCTCAATCATTATGATGTTGTTCATAGCCCTTCATATCACGCTTAATGCATTCTGATTTTGTGATACATCCAGCTCAAGTAGTTATACCCAGTTCAAAGAGACAACATGCACATTAAATCAATACATGATGTTTGAATATATATATAGTGACTAATGTTTGCAGAACATTCTAAACTTTGGTGTCAGTAAAACAGGTCTTTACAGTCAAGACAGATGGAATGTTTTTCATCATGGATGGCTGTGAGAGCGAGGGACAAATGAATTTGGTTATCTTTCATAGACTTGCAGCTCTAAATACTTCACAACCACGGGAATTATCCTTGAGAACACCAACCTGATTGAGCCCTTGTGGTTCCAAGTGATGTCTAACATTCTAATCCATCTGTTGTTTTGTCTTATATATTTTCTCAGTTAAGTTAGAACCTGAGCAAGACGCAAAAGGATGAAAGTGTCTTCCTCATCTTTCATCTGCCATCAGACAGATGCATTGCACAGAGCAACAATCAACTCACAAAAAAAAACCTTCAAATAATCAGTTAGGGTTCACCTGGAGAACGGGGAGATATAATGGCAAAAACGTCAGGGATAAAATGAAAAATTGAAAATGATAGAAATTGGATGCAAACAATGTTAAATGCTTGAAGTTGGATTTGCATTTTAAAAAAATCAAAAAGTATCAACGCAGCATTCGTCCTACAAATGGATTAGCTGGGGTGTAGGATTTTGGCCTGCTCCAAAGCGGATCCACACAACTTTTGTTCTAAAAACTTTACAAGTATCCTGGGTGGAATGGTCGCATTGAAATGCTTTGTAATGGTCAAATGGGCAGAAAAGTGGCAGATGGAATTTAATTTAATTTAATCCTGAAAAGTATGTCGTGATACACTTTGTAAGGAATAACTTGACAAGGAAGTATTCAAAGAATGGCCTGACACTGGGAAGTTCCAAGGAATAAAGGGACCTTGGTGTGTTTGTCCATAGATCTCTGAAGGCAGAAGGGCAGGTCAATAAGTTGGGACACTTGTCTTTTTCAAGCGAGTCATAGATTAATAAAGCAGGGAGGTCATGATGGAGTTGTATCGATCTTTGGTGAGGCCACAGCTGGAGTACTGTGTGCAATTCTGGTCACCACATTGTAGGAAAGATGTGATTGCACTGGAGGGGTGCAGACGTGATTCACCAGGATGTTGCCCGGGATGGAACATTTAAGTTATGAAGAGAAGTTGAATAGGCTTTGGTTGTTTTCGCTGAAGCATAGAAGACTGAGAGGTGAACTGATCGAGGTGTACAAGATTAAAGGGGCATGGTCAGGGTGGATAGGGAGCAGCTGTTCCCCTTAGTTAAAGAGTCAGTTACGATGGGATCCAAGTTCAAGGTCAGGGCCAGGTTGTTTGGGGGCATTTGAGAAAAAACGTCTTTCCCAGAGAGTGGTGACGGTCTGGAATGCACTGCCTGGGAAGGTGGTAGAGGCAGGTTGCCTCACATCCTTCTAAAAGTACACAGATGTGCACATCTTAACATTCAAGGCTATGGGCTACGTGCTAGCAAATGGGATTAGGTAGGCAGGTCAGGTGTTTTTCATGCATCAATGCAGACTAGATGGGCCGAAGAGCCTCTTCTGCACTGTATTATTCTGTGATTTTGTGATTCTGTAATTGGAGGAATTTAAGCTACTGCCTTTGAGTAAAGAATCTCCATATTATTCTGAGTTTGATTTGATTTGATTTATTATTGTCACATGTATTAGTATGCAGTGAAAAGTATTGTTTCTTGCATGCTGTACAAACAATGCATACCGTACATAGGGAAGGAAGGAGACTGCAGAATATAATGTTACAGTTATAGCAAGATGTAGAGAAAAGATCAACTTAATATGAGGTAGGTCCATTCAAAAGTATGATGGCAGCTGGTAAGAAGCTGTTCTTGAATCGGCTGGTACGTGACCTCAAACTTTGGTATCTTTTTGCTGACGGAAGAAGGTGGAAGAGAGTATGTCCGGGGTGCGTGGGATCCTTAATTATGCTGTCTGCCTTTCTGAGGCATTATAGATAGAGTCAATGGATGGGAGAATGGTTTGCATGATGGACTGGACCACATTGACGACCTTTTGCTGCAGCAAAGGGGTTGACTTTAAGGAGGAGTCCAGGGGCTGGATTCTCCATTTTTGGGACAATGTCCCCACGCCGTCGTGAAAACTGTGGTCTTTTATGCTAGGGAAACTGGCGTCAAAAGGCCCACAGACTCACAGCCTTGCAGGGGGCTAGCAGGTAATTGTCATGGAGCTGGCAGCTCCAGCTGCCGATATGGCCCCCTGTACTTCCGGGTCAGAAGCTGCGCATGCGCATGCCGGTGGCCTCCAGCGTCAGCTCCGTGCTCCATGGCAGACATGGACTGCCGAAATAGTGGCCCGCATCGGCCGCTCACCCGACTGTACCGCCCAAACACATAGCCCCGCCCTCTGATCGGCCCGCCCATGACTGTGGCAACCACGGACTGAGTCCACAGCCGCCTCACGAGTTTACCGAATGGCAGGACCACATCAGAAATATGCCGTCGGGAATTTGGCTGGTCGGGGGTGGAGAATAGCGGGGTGGACCTGAGGCAAAAGCCTGAGATGTTGGATACTCGGCGTGGCGTACTCCCCGGGTACGCCGCTTTATGGGGGCGGAGAATCGCGGAACCGGCACCGGTCCCGATTTCATGCAGGAGAAAGGATTCTCCGCCCCAACGCAGAACCCGATTTCACCGTCGGGGTGTGGAGAATCCAGTCCCAGCTCTCTGATTCATTCCCTGATCTATGAGTAGCAGACGCAAATGGCCAAATGTACCAGACTCCTGGGGACTGAGTATGAGAAACCACACAACAGGCTGCTGCAAGTATTATGGAAGGAAATCGCAAAGGTTCACCCCTTTCACCCCCAAAATCATGCGTATGAAGCAGTTTATTGACCATATAGTTAGTTAAGAGGTGCTGTTTCCCATGTACATCTCATAGGAATGATAGAAGAATGCATCATGATTTTTCTTTTATTCGTTCATGAGAAGTAGGTGTCGCTGGCTGTGCCAGTATTTATTGCCCATCCCTAATTGCCCTTGAGGAGCAGTTAAGAGTCAACCAAATTGGTCTGGAGTCACATGTAGGCCAGGCCAGGTAAGGATGGCAGATTTCCTTCCCTAAAGGGCATTAGTGAACCAGATGGGTTTTTTTTAATGACAATCGACAATGGTTTTATGGTCATCATTATACTTTTAATTCCAGATTTTTATTGAGTTCAAATTTCACCATCTGCAATGGCGGGATTTGAACCTAGGACCCCAGAGTACTCTCTGTCTCTGGATTACTAGTCCAGTGACATTGCCACTATGCCACCGCCTCCCCCGTAGATGAAGTAACTTGTGCATGTGGAACATTAATCTTTTATTACACCATTGGTCAAATATATATTGAACTTCTTCAAAAAGGCAATTTCTTGAAAGCAACCAAAGATACAATGGCTGCTCATGTGCATTTGTGAAACCACATTCCTCATCATGGAGTCAACAAGTCAGCAGAACCCCATTCAGACAATGACATATGTTGGATAAGGATTCCCTTTCTACATTATCAAGGGGGAAATGGATTATTCACAGAGTTAATAGCTGAGACATCACTATCCAATCACCTTTAGCTTTTGAAACAGTCTTTCAAGGAATTAATCATTGGACTTGTTGGAGTCTAGTATTGATCTGTAGATCCTCTGACAACCGGTTGGTGGGAGCCCTACTACCAGTGTGTGTGTGTGTGTGTGTATGTCAAATGAGGAGCCAAAAGGAAAGGGGCAGTCATGGCACATGTCCTCACCCAGGCCTTGGAAAATTAATTTTACAGGTATAACATCTTATTTATTTTGAAGAATATTAATGTTGGAGATTTTATTTTTTAGGTTTTCTTTCTCTACCTTAATTCAATCAATATTTCCCAAGCTTTTATACACCATTTAAATCTAACTCTTATTGTCTGCTTTATATTTCCTGTTTCGGACTCTACATGACTGAGTGAAGATTATCACTTTGATTAATTGACGCTCTGCCCACAGATGTCATAGATCTCCTGCAGAGGGCACTACATTGAAACAGATGCCAGATTAGGGGCCATCTTCACTGACTATGTGATGTGAACAGCAAGTACTATTCCTTCACCACTGAGAAAACAATATGGGCGGCTATTGATGGAAGTGTCCTTTAATTCTATGTTCTCTGATTGTAAAGGAAAATCAACATTTAATCATTGGCATAAACTGCAATTTCAGGAGGAGCATGGGCGAGGTTTTGTAGCTCAGTTCATATGCAGAGTATGAGGCAAGAGTGTAGAAGAGAGACAAAATAGGTCATTTCAACCTTTTATGCATTGTCAAAGTACAGCAATGGCCAGATATTCACCCACTACCTCTACAAGGAGTCATACAATTTTTAAAAACAGTCACCATTGTCCCAGATGCTGCCTTTGAAGGGGAGAGATAACAGGTGGTGATTTGACCTGACAATCACCATACTTCAGGCAAGGGGCAAAGTTGACCTCTATGAATAACTCCAGCGGATAAGGGAATTGAACCCACAACTGCTTGACCTTGCTTTGCATCACAAACCAGTTGTCCAGCCAACTGAGCTACATGGCCCCTCACACAATTACTTAAACAGTTGTACCCAATTTAATATGTTCTGTGGTGATATGCCTGTGCACAGTTCTGCATATAGTTAGTAATGCGACCTCCCACGAGCTGGTGGCGATAGAGATCCATCGCGTGACTCAACACACCTGGTAGTAAGACGTGCAAGAAGATAGTCACACCAAGAGCAGCTCCTAGAGAATTCACTGAATTCATGTAATAGCCATCGTCTGAACTGTAATTCCTTAGTTATCTTTTCCATGTGTTTATTAATAAATCATCTTTATAGTTAATCAACTGTATGTTCTGTGTACATCATTATAACGGTTACATCACAGAACATAACATGTTCTTTTAAATCCTAGCGATGTATTTCTTTTTCATTACTGTCTCTTTGCTTTTCCAGTCTGTGGCTGGGTTTCAGGGGTCTGGTGCCTGAAAAAAAGAGTAATGTTGTGGTGAGAGAGTGGGAGGGAAGAGCTGCATGCTTACACCACCAGCAGCTTGCAAAAGAGGAGGGGAAAGTGGGATGTGAGAACGAGGATTAGGTATGAACATACTGTCATTTTCAATGGTTCCAGCAGCACCACACATCACTGATCAACTAATGGCCTGCAGTGTCTCCCACATGGGGGTTAGGTTATACAGGAATGCCTGTTCAAAGCTGGTTAGGTCCTGGTGTCTTCAGTTACCTCCCACCTTTTCCTGTAAGTGAGGAAGAAAGGTCAGTGAATGTGATGCATTTTGACTGGGTGATGTACCTGTCATGATTAAATAGTCGGCAGTGCGTGCAAGCTATGATATATGAGTGTGAGGCTTAGAGAACTACTAGTGTCTAAGGTAAAGGGCAATGAAGTTGGCTCCTCTTTTCGCTTTTCCCATGTCACATGGAGTGGCCGCAATGCTGGTTGATCATCTTCATACCAGCCATGCTTTTTGAGTTTGGCGGGTGGCAGTTGCCCTCCCTGTTGTTAAACAGTCCCCATTTATCTGGGCTGGGGACTGGCACCGATGCATGCTGCCTTGACTGCACGAATATATTCATTTGTTCGTGGCCCACAACTCCTGTGGGCCACAAACTGCATGCCTTCCGGTTCAGAGGCAGGAGAGATAGCCACTGATCCACTCCAGCTTTGAGGTGAAGCTAGGAAAGTTAGGTGCAAATTGTGATTGATAGTGATGGTTGGTAGGGGAGTGATGGTACTCTGGTGCATAGAACAGTGCATTAGGCTAGTGTTTCAGTTTGTGGGATATTGCGTTTGAAAATAAAATCACATGGCTACCTGCTCCCGCTGCTTGTTTATCGAGCTAATCTTTCCTCTTCAATCTCGACCTCCAGTGCAGCATCATAAAACCTGGAGCATGCGCTCTTCCCCGTAGTGCCAGCTATGAGTATATCACTTAGAACATAGAACATAGAACAGTACAGCACAGAACAGGCCCTTCAGCCCTCGATGTTGTGCCGAGCAATGATCACCCTACTTAAACCCACGTAACCCGTATACCCGTAACCCAACAATCCCCCCATTAACCTTACACTACGGGCAATTTAGCATGGCCAATCCACCTAACCCGCACATCTTTGGACTGTGGGAGGAAACCGGAGCACCCGGAGGAAACCCACGCACACACGGGGAGGACGTGCAGACTCTACACAGACAGTGACCCAGCCGGGAATCGAACCTGGGACCCTGGAGCTGTGAAGCATTGATGCTAACCACCATGCTACCGTGAGGCCCTAAACCACTTGTCAGAATCAGTTCCAGCACACAACTTCCAGCATCTGCTCTAGTCCCTTTCCATCACCCTTTTAGGAAGCACAATCTGGCTTTAAGTGCGAAGGAAAATTCACAGACCTGAAACATTGCGAGTCTGGTGTGGATGGGGGGGGGGGGGGGGGGGGGGGGGGTGCAATGCTGGCAGGAACAGATAATCCCACCGCCAGCGAACGGCCAGAGAATCTTATCCTATCCATTAACTCTGTTTTTCTCTCCCCTGATTCTGCCTGGCCTGCTGACCATTCACTGCCTCTTCTGTTTGTATTTCAGATTTCCAGCATCTGTTTTCCTTCGTTTGAAGTGTAGGCAGGCTAGATTTAAGTGGCACTAACCACTTACAGTTTTGGGATGCCTGCTGAATTACGTGGCCATTCAGCAGAGTGGGCAGTATTGACTGCAGACTACAACCACGGAAATTAGCATGCAGCATGGAATTGACATGCCATCTGCATCAGAAGCCAATTGCTTATTGCAATTTCCATAGCCATTTTCTGCATGAGCCTATTGAATTCTTGGTGCGATATGGCAAATCCTTGTATGGTGGGAAGGAGGTTGCAAGGTAAACTTCATAGATAAAAATATCCATAGAAGATAGGAGCAGGAGGAGGCCTTTTGGCTGGTCGAGCCTGCTCCGCCATTTATCACGATCATGGTTGAACATCCAACTCAATAGCCTAATCCTGCTTTCTCCCCATAGCCTTTGATCCCATTCACCCCAAGTGCTATATCTAGCTGCCTCCTGAATATATTCAATGTTTTAGCATCAACTACTTCTTGTGGTAATGAATTTCACAGGCTCACCAGTCTGTGGGTGAAGAAATGTCTCCCCATCTCTGTCCAAAATGGTTTACCTTGAATCATCAGACTGTAACCCCTGGTTCTGGACACACCTACCATCGGGAACATCTTCCCTGCATCTACCCTGTCCAGTCCTGTTAGAATTCTATAAGTCTCTATGAGATCCCCCCTCATTCTTCTGAACACCAGCAAGAACAATCCCAACCTAGTCAATGTCTCCTCATATGACAGTCCCGCCATTCCTGGAATCAGTCTCGTAAATTTTTGCTGCACTGCCTTGAGAGCAAGAACATCCACCCTCAGAAAAGGAGACCAAAACTGCACACAATATTCTAGATGTGGCCTCACCAAGGCCCTGTATAATTGAAACAACACATCCCTGCTCCTGTACTCGAAACCTCTCACAATGAAGGCCATCATACCATTAGTCTTCTTTACCGCATGCTGCACCGTATGCTTACCTTCAGAGAATGGTGCACAAGGACACCCAGGTCCTGCTACACACTCCCCTCCCCCAATTTACAATCATTCAGGTAGTAATCTGCCTTCCTGTTTTTGCTTCCAAAGTGAATAACCTTACACTTATCCAAATTATACTGCATCTGTCATTGATTTTCCCACTCCACCAACCTATCCAGATCATGGTGTAGGATCTCTGCATACACATCCCACCTCCCACCCAACTTTTATCATGTGCAAACTTTAAGGTGTTACATTTTTTCCCTCATCCAAATCATTAATATATATTGTGAATAGCTGGGGTCCCAGAACCGATCCCTGTGGCACCCCACTACTTATTGCCTGCCAATCTGAAAATGACCCATTATTCTAACTCTTTGTTTCCTCTCTGCCAACAAGCTTTCTATCCACCTCAATATACTTCCCCCACTCCCATACGCTTTAATCTTGCACAATAATCTCTTATGCGGGACTTTGTCAAACACCTTCTGAAAGTCCAAATGTACCACATCGACTGGCTCCCCCCTTGTCCAACTGCACTAGTTACATCTTCAAAGAATTCCAACAGATTTGTCAAGCATGATTTCCCCTTCATAAATCCATGCTGACTTTGACGGATCCTGCCACTACTTTCTAAATGTTCCATTCTAAAGTCCTTGATAATGGACTCAAGAATTTTTCCCACTACCGATGTGAGGCTTATTGGTCTATAATTCCCTGTTTTCTCTCTGCCACCCTTTTTGAATATTGGAGTGACATTAGCTATCCTCCAATTTGTAGGGACTGTTCCAGAGTCTATAGAATCCCGAAAGATGACCACCAATGTATCCACTATTTCCAGAGTCACCTCCTTAAGCACTCTGAGATGCAGATTATCAGGCCCTGGAGATTTGTCTGCCTTTAATCCTATCAAATTTCCCAGCACCATCCTGCGCAGCAGAGCCAGACATGGTGCCATGAACCTGGCTACTCCCGCCTTCCCCTGGTCCATCTCCCCAATAGTATCCAAAATGGTATGCCTGTATGGAGGGAGATGACTGCAGAGAACCCCTGAACTCCTTCACTTCATTGATACTGAGGTTTCCATTATTATTAAAGTGCAGATATACTTCTGACCTTAGGCTGAACATGGCAGGAATGAAGAACCCCTGAGTTATTAAAGATTTTTCTTTGTTGTACAAATGTACATGTGCTATTGGAGATATCCAACAAGGTGTTTGACGTGCCACACTGAGAGGTTTGAAATCAAGCACAAATAATTCCATGCAATGACTTCTTTGTGATGTTTGCTTCCCAGGTGGGGTCACAGCACTAACCATGTTATGGTGATCATTGAAAATGGCTCACAGAAACAGGTGGAGTCTTGCCTGCAGCAATATTCATCATTGGAACACAAGATGAATTTAATCTCAATAAGTCACTGAATAGGAAATCACTTTTCATTTTTACTTTCTCATCGCGATTTAATGATTTGCAGTGTATCAAGTTGCAGAGCCTGACCCAGTCCACAAAACATCAACAATAAAGTCAATGGTAAGCTGCAACGTTTTTAAATGTGCAAATGTTATCTCCGAGTTTTCACATATCAGCAGCAGGAATTTTACAAATGCTGGTATGTACCTCTGAGTATTTCCAGATTTAAAGTTTGAGCATGCTTTAAAACCCCTTTGTAAGGGAGGGAAAACAGAGCCATGTATCATGTTTGTCATGAAATTATCTGTGGATGGTGTGATTTCACAGTTTCCTGTGACTTACACCATTGTCTTTAGAAAAGGGCCAAAGGTTCAATCATGTAAGTTTTCGGGTGCAGGCAATAGACACGAGATAGGCAGCAGACAAAGCTCGTACAGTCTGCTCGTCAATATGATTGTGGCGTACATCTCAAGATACAGTGCACTGCTGCCCGGCTACAGGCTCAATCCCGGGCCCATGCAGACGCATGACTAATGCAAGTAACAGCTAACTTGTAATTCTTGAAGGCAACTGGGATATTTTAAAGGGGGGTGTATTCAATGATGGAGATGTATCAAAAAGTGCTTCAGAGAAAGAATATAACTACCAATAGAGTAACAGGACAGAGAGAGGGAGAGAGAGAGAGCACCCAGAATGTGTAATGAAACGCTGGAGGCCCTAGTCCAGGATGTGGAAAAGAGTAGACAGGTCATATTTCTGCAGGGGGACAGGGGGACCCCAAGCTCATATTGAGAAGGGAATTAGAACAGATAGCCACAGAAGTCAATTCAATCAGTGCACCTCCAATGATCTGGGTGTTGCTCCAGAAAAAGCTCAATTACCTGACATGAATGGTCAAATATCATATTGTACCCTCCACACTGCCAAATTCACACACTGTTAAATATACCACAAACTATAAGTCACCCTTCAGCAATCGTTAACCATCAAACGCACCCCAAACACACTGTACAGTATTAGTCTCCTTATTTGAGGAAGGAGGTAAATGCGTTATAATACTTGTGGACCCAATTATAATGCAGCATCTGATGGTCAAAGTCTCTGCATTTAATGCAGCACACACAGAAGTCATCCATTGGCTGAGTGTTTCAATGGAAACTCTCTAAAAGACTGACGTTGTGAGATCTCAGCTTTTGTGCTATAACTCAACTTGGTGCTATGCCAATTCAGGCTACTCAACAATACTCCAATGCTGCTCAGATCCCAGTATCTGGCCCTTTCCGTTTGTGAATTTTGCTAAGTGCAAATTGGGTGCCAGAATTCCCAACTTTACATTGACTCCAAAAGTACTTCCCAGTGGCTGAGTCTCCTGAGAGAAGCACGTTTGTGAGGTTGAGAAAGGCACTCGATAAACTAATTAGTAGGCAAAGTGGAAACAGAGTCACACCATTGAGAGGGAGTTGGTCAGGCGGGAAGGTGGCACGAGGGCCACACACCATTGAGGGAAGCCAAGCAGGCAGTCAATTTGAACGTGTGTGTGTATAACTGGTCAACAAATAAAATCAGTAGATCTCCTTACTGTTCTGTTCATCAGACAGTGGCTGAAGGGTGTTCCTGAGGAATGAGACGTATAATTTTAAATATGCATAAATAAAAAGAAACTATATTTAAATAAACAATTATTGGTGCACATCAAGTTTTGAAGAAACACTGCTCTCCTGCGAAGCGGACACAGGGACAACATCTGGTGAAATGAGGTTATGGACATTTGTGTCCTTGGCCATCACAAAGAATGAGAAAATGGCATTTAGACTTTGCACAGAGATTCTCATGTGCTATGTGTAAACAAATATTTAATGTGTGATTATTGAAAAACTCCTCAATCATGCCATCAAGCTATTTTCTGCAATCACAATTTGCACTTGCCTCAGCAGGAAGAACGGCTTAATCTTTAAGGTAAATATCACCAAATGAATGCAGTTTTACTGTTAATAGCCACTAATATATTTGCTTGGTGTGCCCCTTCCTCCTGCTCTCCAAGCCCAGTGTTTCCCCGGCATAGTTAATAACAGAGCTGTCTTTCATTAAATGGTCATTCTTAAGGCAGCAAAGGGCTGACAATCGGAGCACTCCACAGCATTGAAGAGTCACACTCATCAGGTTTCTGTGCTTCATGCCATGTAGGTGAACATTTATCCAGGGAGGAGGCCAAGCAAGACCAAGCGCTATGGTCAAGCACAACTGGGAGGGAACAGGTCACAAAGTGTCTTCTGGGGGTTAGGGGTAGAGATGAAGCACTCGGTGCTTTACCTTTCCTTGCATTCCAGCAGCCTCCAGCCTTGTTTGAAGTGAAGCAAAGAAAGCACCAAAAGGCCAAGTTCCAACAGAAACAGGACAGGCCTCCGATGTGTCCTGACAGGAGGTAAGCAATAAAGATGCAACTGGAAATCTAGCAACCTACTCAGCTTATGATTGTAGTCTCATGAGGTCAAGGCAGAGTGTTTGGAACAACAGGAGCCATTGCTGAATAATCTGTCAACTGGGATGGTCTATGAGACAGATTGACTGCTTTGGATGCATTCACAACCATTGAGCCCAGGCCTTGATAGATCACAGGCCCTGGCTTTTTGAAGCACATTATACAACTTTCACCCCTTGGTCCTGCCTGGCAGTAACTCTTCTTTAATCCTCTGCCAGTCAGCTTTTCCAGTTATATTCAAGTCATGGAAAGTAAACAGGGACTGGCTGCTAGCTGACCAGGGGTACCTTCTCTAAAGGTGCCTTATGACTGCCACCAGACCATACATGGGCTATGCTCAGGAGCATTGTGGAGCAAACGGCGAGCATTCAAAAATAATGACTCCACGACCTGAAGTGCTCAGGGGATACTTAAATTCAGTGCTGGAGCATATCTCCAATGTCTTAGGGGCCTCACGGTAGCATGGTGGTTGGCATCAATGCTTCACAGCTCCAGGGTCCCAGGTTCGATTCCCGGCTGGGTCACTGTCTGTGCGGAGTCTGCACGTCCTCCCTGTGTGTGCGTGGGTTTCCTCCGGGTGCTCCGGTTTCCTCCCACAGTCCAAAGATGTGCTGGTTAGGTGGATTGGCCATGCTAAATTGCCCGTAGTGTAAGGTTAATGGGGGGATTGTTGGGTTACGGGTATACGGGTTACGTGGGTTTAAAGTAGGGTGATCATTGTTCGGCACAACATCGAGGGCCGAAGGGCCTGTTCTGTGCTGTACTGTTCTATGTTCTTCTATGTTCTATGTCTTCATGGTGATCTGCTTTATGATGCACAACCTTGACCTCATGAGACTACAGTCCTTCCGCAAGGATCAGGAGCAGGAAGAAGTGGAGGACAAGATGAGGAAGCATCTGGATAGACTGTCCTTAAGTAACTAATCAGAGTTTGGTTCCCTTAAAATCGCCCTCACATCATTGCTACATGTCTATGTTTTAGCTAGTGTTACACAAGAGCTATCCCAGAGGCCTCAGCATTGCTGGTGGAAGATTGATGGTTTTCAGTGTGAAGAACTGCATATCGCCTTGAACAGCACTATCCCATCTCAGTATGGGCAGCAACACTCTGGGCTGGCTAACTGACAGGCAACAGCAAAGGCACTAGTGCGTAGCCGTGGTGAGCACAAATGTTATCACCCTGAGAGAGGGTAGCAGGTTTGTGCACCACGGAGCCACTGCCACTCCCTTGGATTGGTGACCAGCAATCCTTGTAATCTGCTGGAGCACAGATTGCTGAACTACTGTGAGAGTCTGCATATCTATTATCTGCTGCCACCTCCTCTCCTAGCTCTGGGACTTACATATTTATCTGCTTGCAGCCCCAGTCCTGTCCACTACGGCTTCTGATGCTGCAGGAACTAGAGAGCTGCCGGAAAATGAGATTGTCCAGCAGATCCCTGAGGGTGGACTTCCACCTGAGTGAGGGACAAAAGTCTCAAGTCCAGCTAATCAATGCTCGATGAACAATTACATGGCTGTGAGGCAGGCAGTATTATTGGAAAATGTGTTCTCCTCTTGCTGTTGGGTGTCTTTGAAGAATTGTGTCCCTTCAATCAGGAGGTTCCTCCAAGTAGGCCCCTTCTGAGCAAGGATCCCCCAGGCATTGACATCTCTATTCCTTGAGGTGTGCCTTCAGGATATCATTGAAGCATTTCCTTTATCCTCTTTTGTTTGAGAGCCAATCTTGAGCTGGGGAAAAAATATTTGCTTTGGCAGTCGGTACTCTGACATCCTAAGCACATGGCTAGCCCAGTGGAGTTTGTTTCGGATTATCGCCGCAATGTTTGTGCTTTTGGGCAGCACGGTGGCCTAGTGGTTAGCACAACCGCCTCATGGCGCTGAGGTCCCAGGTTCGATCCCGGCTCTGGGTCACTGTCCGTGTGGAGTTTGCACATTCTCCCCGTGTCTGCGTGGGTCTCACCCCCACAACCCAAAAATGTGCAGAGTAGGTGGATTGGCCACGCTAAATTGCCCCTTAATTGTAAAAAATAATTGGGTAATCTAAATTTATAAAAAAAAAAAAAAAAATGTTTGTGCTTTTGGCTCCTTCAGGGTCGCTGGTTAGTGTGCCTGTCCTCCAAGATGATGCAGAGAATGCATCTCAGACAGCATTGTTTGTACCTCTCCAGGGCCTTGAGATGGCACCTGCACATAGTCCATATTTGTGAGCCGTATAGAAGAGTTACGTTTCTGAGCCATCTAGAAGAGTTTAGACAATGGTTGCCTTATACACGGAGATTTTGGTGTCAACACGGATGATGCAGACTTCAAAGACTCATCATTAGGTGTCCAAAGGAGATGAGTGCAGATTGGATATGATGTTGGATCTTCACATCGATGTCCGCCTTAGATGAGAGGCAGCCTTAGATGAGAGTTGACTCCCCAGGTCGGGGAAAATGTTCCACAGGGTTTCTCCGTTGATCTCAATGGAGGGAGAGACCGGATCTTGCCTGGGACATGTTAGTAAAGGACTTGAATTTTCTTGAGGTTGAGGCTGAGGCCGATTCTTCAGTATGCCTCCGCGAAGGTATCAAGGATGACTTAGCAATTCTCTTCTGAGAGTGGAGGTGGTGATGTAATCTGCATTCTGAAGTTCCATGAACAATGCAAGCGTCGTTTTCTTGGATTTCAAGCTGTTGAGATTGAAAAGTTCACCGTCCATCCTGCATACAATATCTACTTCACTGGGAAGCTTGCTCGCGACAAGGTGAAGGATGGCAGTGATGAAGATGGAAATAATGGTAGGGGGCAATGACACATCCCTGCTTGACTCCAGTTCTTGACCTCAAAAGGTTGCTGTCTTTTTCCATTGACGAGGACTGTCGCTGACATCTTGTCATGGAGGAGTTGGAGGATGTTGATGAATTTCTCTCGACAGCAGGCCTTTGACAGGGTCTTCCATAGCACTTTCCAACTGACTGCTTAAAAGCCTCGGCCAGATCGATGAAGGTCATGTCGTGTTGTTGGCATTTCTCTTGAAGTTGCTGAAGAGTGAAAATTGTGCCTGCTGTTCCACAGTTGGGTTGGAAGCCAAACTGGGTTTCTTGAAGGATTCCTTCACAGACTGGGAGAAGGCGGCTAACAAGGATTTTACGATGATCTTCCCGGCGATGGAGAGTAGAGAGATTCCTTTGTAGTTCCCAGAGTCTGTTTTGTCTCCTTTCTTGAAGATGGTGATGTTGATGGCAACCCTGAGGTTGACAGGAGTTTTTTCTCTGTCCCAGATTTTCAGGAGCAGCTGATGGAGATAACGAATGATCTCTTCTCCAAGTTTAAAAGTCTCCGCTGGAATTTCGTCCACTCCTATGGCTTTTCCATTCTTCACATGTTTAATGGCAGTTTCAACTTCGTCTATGCTTGGTGGGAGCCCAAGACCATCTGCAATGAGGAATTGGGAGATTTCCTCATAAAAGTCCTCCTATGAGAAAATCATGGTTTGATTCAGGAGTTCTTTGAAGTTTTATCACCATTGAAGGCCTAATGTTTTCAGAGGGTTCTGTCCTTTCCCAAACTGGTTTGAGGCTGGGGAGTTGGGTCTATAATATTGCTTTGGTTTCACTGAAGAAGCCCTGGCTGCCATGCGTGTCAGTGAAGAGTTGCAGCTCCTTGGCTTTCTAAGCCCACCATTTGTTCTTGGTTAGCCTTGTTCTTGATTTCCCTAGTTCTTTACTGTACCTCCACCTTTACTGGTTGATGCTCTTTGCCATGCTAGTTATATTGTTTTGCCAGGCACGGAGAGCTTTCCTCTTCTTGTCAATGAGGCCTTGGATTGTATGGTGATTCCTGGTCTTGTAGCTCAAAGGTTCCTTCACATATTGAGATGAGACTTTTCAGCTCATTCCAGTTTTCCTCCACTCCTTTAGAATGAACCCTTTGGAGATTTTGAAGAAGACATTGTTGCAAGTTCAATGGGATGCTTGGCTCTTGAAACTGCTCAACGTTGGTCTTTTTTCTGAACTGCTTCTTCATCTTCTGCTGCATCTGGTGGAGTTTGATGAACATAGAGGAGTGGATGAGCTGGTGGTCTGTCCAGCAATCATCTGCACTGGTCACGGCACTGATGATGAAGGCATCCTTAAGGTCTCGGGATTAGACAATGAGAAAGTCACTCATATGCCAGTGCTTTGATTGTGGATGTCTCCGCGAAGTCTTGAACTGGTCTTGTTGGCGGACCAGTGTACTAGTGATGACAAGCTGCTCTTCCATGCATTTGATGAAAAGGGAAACCCCATTGGAGTTGCAATTCCCAACTTCTTCCTTTCCAATATTTTGTTTCCAGAGTTGGGAATTCTTTCCAACTATGGCACTGAAATCCTCAAGGAAAGTGATCATATCTTCCTTCGGAATGTTGGAGAGTGTGTCGTCCACAGTCGATTCGAAGCCTTCTTTGGACTCATCACTGGCATCAAGGGATCACTGGCATCAAGGGTTGGGGCAGCAGCACTCATGACCATTGCATGCTGGTTCTTAGCAAGTTATAGACCAAGTGTCATGAGGCGTTCATTGATGCCAATAGGGAGCTCTGAGAATTGTTTGACAAATTTGTTCCTGACAGCAAATCCAATTCCATTTGTCCTGGGCTGATCCTCAGGTTTATTTCTCCAGAGGAAGTGGTAGCCACCACCGTCTTCCTTCAGCTGCCCTTTGTCTGCTCTTTGAAGCCACTGCCCTGCAAAACACCCAATGTTGAAGTATCTTTCATGGGCAGTAAGCTGTTCTCCATTCTGGTCAATTGCTTTGCTCAACATCCATGAGGGTTATTTTCTGACTGCAGGTAGATGAGCCTGCTGGATGCGGTTTTCCAGCCACGTTGGGGATGGAACAGACTACTTTTAGGGCACCTTTTCTTATCCTTTCTCCATGTGGGGTGAGCAGAATTAATCCTGAAGAGGGCTTCTCAGTCATGAAGAAAGCTGCCAAAATGCTCTCCTGATCCTGTTCCGAGAACGAGACGACTGTATCAAATTCCACCACCTACTTGCCGGTCTGAAGCTAAGTACCTCCAGGTATCGCGGTCCTGTCCCGGTCACCTCTCTCTGATCGCCACAGCGCTTGATGTGTGTGTGTGTGTAGGTTTCATCTCGCTCAACCTGCCTGGTGCAGGGAATCATTTAACGTGGCTATGCCATTGCGCATCAGTAAACACTCAGTCCTTGAGAGAGGATAGGTTCAGTTCCAGTGGCAAGGTAACCTCAACAACTGCGGATCTCCCTACTGCTGCAGCCATCATCTGCCATCACAGCCGTTGATACAATACAAGTATATTCTGCCTGATCCGCTATTGAGGACTTTTTACGGAACGCACCATCACTTAGATATGAGGAGATACTGTATTTCCTTGACTGTCATATTGGCGATGGTAGCATTGGCCACAAAGGCAGATCTGCTCTGGCATGTTTGACCAGGCACACATTATCTGTAGACGCAGATGATTGGTTAAGGCTTGATGCAATGCAAATATGCATCAATCCCCAAAACTGGATTAAACCTTTGGATTGGAACATTTGTTTTACCTGTGCTGGAGCAGTGTTTTTTTGAGATAGGAGCTGAGGAAACTTATCGGGGCAGAGTTTTGCTCTGCAGATGATCATACAAGATCCGATGTGGGATTGCTTGATGCTGACATGAGATGCTTGAAGCGGGAACTCTCCCCTCAGTGAGCGCCAAATTGAAATGAATTCAAGGAAAAGGAGCACTTTGGGATAAAATCTCTTTTGAGGACTCTTACAGCTAAAATGGTGTCCTTCGTCTGAACTGATATGAAAGTATCGAGCTGTAGTCTTGCATCATGAACCAAGCTGACAAATATTATACTGCGACATATTAGTTGCGTGAGTTGAGTCATCTGAAGCTAAGAATCAAACACCACTGGTTAGGTCTTCAATTGATTCAATAAATTCCCTCAAAGCTGCATGCATCTTTAAGATATTGTTTGCACTGTTTTGAACATCCCTCACTGTCAAATGGATTTCTGTGACATTATTCTCCCCCTATAATTGGTTTTCTACAGCATTTTATTTCAATTAGCCAGCATGGCTCCATTAGCGGTCACCAACTTGTAGTTGGAAAGCAGGCATATTATGACCTGAAATGAAGTCCTCTATCAAGGCCAGGAATGAAGCTTCTGCTTGTGGAATCATCGATCGCCGGTGGCAAGGTAAGTGAAAAAAGGAGAAAGGAAGGACAATCAAAGAATGAGGCACAAGAAGGGAATGAGAGTGGTGGAAAAAGAAGGGGATGAGGGAGGGAATTAACTGAGCTGTTCAATGTACAAGACTTGTTTTAGTTCTAAGTATCCTGGCAATGTTTTTGCCATATTGTTCTGCTTGCTTTCAAATGGCTTTCAGGTAGCCCAGCAGTGGCAATGGACTTAATTTAAATGTCAAAGCAAAAATGTGCAAAAAATAAATATTGTGTACACAAAGTGCAACAAATTAATATTTCCGCACCATCCTCGTGCTTAGTCAAGTACTGTGAAACCTTTCAATACAAGCCCAGGGGACTCTACTCTAAATCTCTGGTGTACCCTTACTACTCACTCAAATGATTGATGAGTGAATGATTGCCGTCTGCCATTTGTTTGGAAATGAACCTCAGAACTTTGTGAAGTCAGGTGAATTCATCTGTTGCAATTTGTTTGATGGCTGAACAAGCTGATCCTGGAAAGGCAAAGTCTGCCAAAAGTGCCACACATGAAATTGCCCCTTGCCATTCCTGCAGGGATGATCTTTGCAGATGCTTTGTTGGCAGGGTTGACACCTACTTTCTATTTTCTGAAACCACATACTGTGGTGGGGCGACCTCCTGTCCACAGCTGCTGGTGCCAGTTGTATTGATTGTCAGCTAGCTTCCCACTTGCTGCAGTTAATCTTGTGGGCTTTCACGTTTCTTTTGAATCAGAGCATTGGGTGTCCTTCTGGTCTTCTGGCACGGGATACCTCCCCATGTTGCGTTTCCTTGAGATGCAGCCATTCCTCATCCTGTGCACATTCCCAAGCCAGCGACACCGTATTTTCTTGATTAGCCCTGGCTCGCTTGGCCTGTTTGCCTTGGAATTGACTGCTTCACTGGTGATTCTGTCTTTTCACGTAACGTCAGGTGTCATAGGCATTGAAGATGGAAGTTATAAGCTTCATTACCTTACAGCAATGTTCTGAGGATATGGACCTTGTAGATAAGCATCTTAGTCCCACTGTTCCATTTGTTATCCCAATCCTGTTATTTTTAGTTGAGCAAAGTTGTTGGCTGCCTTTTCAATGCATGTGCTGAGCTCTTCGTCAAGGGAGAGATTGTCTTCTCACTTCAGATCCAAGTAGCAGAATTTGTTGACTGCCTCCAGGGATGTGTTGTGGAGTTTGATCACAGGCAGAAACACAACACACTGTCCCATAAGTATAGGTTTTTTACACTGATAATGAGAGAAAACATAACACAGGCATATGACAGATGATCTATAAGCTTTTGGAGCTGGTATTGATTCTAAAAAACTAG
This sequence comes from Scyliorhinus canicula, assembly GCF_902713615.1. NCBI lineage: Eukaryota > Metazoa > Chordata > Chondrichthyes > Carcharhiniformes > Scyliorhinidae > Scyliorhinus > Scyliorhinus canicula. The sequence continues at coordinate 74,346,619 of NC_052162.1, read as the reverse complement.
TGTAACATTGTCAACATATAAAAGTTCTCTGCACTTTTATTCCTGTGTGGAGGTACGCACCTCGTACACTGTTATAAGCAACATGAAACAGAATACCCGGAGGCCTTGTTCATCGTATCCTTGTGCTTCAACCAGGCTAACCTCAAGAGTATATTACCAAAATTCCACCAACACATCTCCTGCCCCAACAGGGGCTCCAGCACCCCGGACCATTGCTACACAAACATCAAGGGCACCTAGTACCCATCCCCCGATCACATTTTGGTAAATCGGACCACAAGACGGTGCTCCTTCTCCCGACATATAAGCAGAAACTTAAGTGGGAGAATCCAGTTCAGAAGGTCATGTACTGATGGTTCGAGGCAACGGAATAGCTCCTACATAACTGCTTGGAGTCAGTGGACTGGTCCATATTCATGAACTCAGCAGTCAACCTAGACGAATATGCCACTGCCTTCACAGACTTCATCAGTAAGTGTGTCGAAGCCTGTGTCTTTATTCTTTATTGTTGTCACAAGTAGGCTTACATTAACACAGAAATGAAGTTACTGTAAAAATCCCCGAGTCGCTGCACTACGGCACTTGTTCAGGTACACTGAGGGAGTATTTAGAATCTTCAATTGCCCTAACAGCACGTCTTTCAGGACTTGTGGGAGGAAACCGGAGCACCCACAGGAAACCCACGTAGAACATAGAACATAGAACAGTACAGCATAGAACAGGCCCTTCGGCCCTCGATGTTGTGCTGAGCAATGATCACCCTACTCAAACCCACGTGTCCACCCTATACCCGTAACCCAACAACACCCCCCCCTTAACCTTACTATTAGGACACTATGGGCAATTTAGCATGGCCAATCCACCTAACCCGCACATCTTTGGACTGTGGGAGGAAACCGGAGCACCCGGAGGAAACCCACGCACACACGGGGAGGACGTGCAGACTCCACACAGACAGTGACCCAGCCGGGAATCGAACCTGGGACCCTGGAGCTGTGAAGCATTTATGCTAACCACCATGCTACCGTGCTACCGTAGACATGGGGGGAACATGCAGACTCCGCATAGAGAGCGACCCAAGCCGGGAATCGAACCTGGGACCCTGGCACTGTGAAACAACAGTGCTAACCATTGTGATGCCATGCCGTCCATTCGCTCAGCACCTGAAGGCCTTTCATTTGGTAGGATCCACTTTCTTAATTTTACTGCCATAAATAGCATGTTGCTGTAAAATGACAGTATTATACGCGTCTCAAACTGGAAACCATGGTTTCACCGGGAGATCCATTTCCTACTGAGGGAGGTCTGAGGTGTTCAAGACAGGTGACTCTGACCTATACAATAAATCTATGGACAAGATCCGTAAAGCCATCAGGAATGCCAAGAGACCAATGCCAGCCTAAGTTAGAGACCCAGACCAATGGCACGGACTGTTATCGGTTCTGGCAAGGCTTAAACAATATAACAGGTTACAAAGCAAGGCTGAGTAGAATCTCTGGCAACAGAGCACCCCTTCTCGATGAACTCAATACATTCTATGCTTATTTCTATGCAGGAAGCCAATTGCCCCAAAAGCCTCGGAAACACCCACATCTCCATCACAGCCTCAGAAGTTAGGTAGACCTTGAAAGCGAACCTAAGAAAAGTAATGGGTCCTCATGGTCATGCAATCAGATTCTGTGCTGATCAACTAGTGGGTGTGGTCACAGAAATCTTTAACCTCTCCCTACTCCATTCCGAAGTTCCCACCTGCTTTAAGGAGCGCACCATCATACCAGTGCCAAAGAAGAACTCTACTCAATATGCACACACGTGGCAAAATTTGGTTCCAACCTATCTACAGGTTTGCTGATGACATGACCGTAGTGGGTTGGATCTCAAACAATGATGAGTCAGAGTACAGGAGAGATAGAGAACCTTGTGGCATGATGCAATGACAACAGTCCCTCCCTCAATGTCAGCAAAACTAAGGAGTTGGTCATTGACTTCAGGAAGCAAAGTGTCGTAAACACCCCAGTCTGCATCAAAGGTGCTGATGGTTGACAGCTTCAAATTTCGAGGTGTAAACATCAACAACAATCTGTCCTGGCCCACCCACATTGACGCTACGACCAATAAAGCACAACAGTGTCTATATTTCCTCAGGAAACTAAGGAAATTCGGCGTCCACATTGACTCTTACCAATTTTTATAGATGTGCCATAGGAAGCATCCTATCTGGCTGCATCACAGCCTGGTACAGCAATTGCTTGGCCTAAGACCGTAGGAAACTACAGAGAGTCAAGAATGCAGCCCAGTTCATCATGCAAACCTGCCTTCCATCTATTGACTCTGTCTACGCCTCTCACAGCCTTTGGAAAGTGGGCAGAATAATCAAAGACCCCTCCCATCTGGGCTATTCTCTCTTCCAACTTCTTCCATTGGCAGAAGGTGCAAAAATCTGAGAACATGCACCATCAGATTCAAAAATAGCTTCTTCCCCACTGTTACCAGGCTCCTGAATGGCTTTCTTATGGACTGAACTGTTCTGTCGATGCATCTTCACTACAGAAAACATAGGTCTGAAGGACAGCGGAAAAATACAAAACCGAGCAGGGGGCTAGGAGACAGCCCTGTTTCACCACATTCCTGATATCAAAACCATCAGAGGTGGAGCCTTGGAATTGAATGGTGCTGTGCGTATAACTTTGGAAGGATCATATACGACTGCAAAGATCTGGAGATCAGCCAATTCTGTCCAGCACCACCCAATGTCAAATGCTTTTCTGAGATCCTCAAACACAAGGTGGAATTAGCAGTTCTCCTGAAGCTGATGTCGGGAGAAGATCATGTCTGTGGTATTATCATGCATGGAAATAATGCAAGGGTTAATGAAATGTGTACAGACAGCCACTAATCCTGTGAGTATATGAGGGATGATGCTTAGCCTTGTGGGACAGAAAGTTGGAGAAGGTGGTAGCAGCAGGAGTGAGGAGTGAGCTAGACAGACTGAAGATAGAGAGAGCAGATAAATAGTAGTTTAAACTGGTAGTGAGATAGATGTAGAGAAGAATAATTTATGTTATTTATCAACTGTTTGTTTCTTAGGGATAAGTGTCAAACACAGTTAAGTAACGTTAAATGAAGTAATTTTATTTGTCAACAAAACCTGTTGTTTGATCAACACTATGCATCAAAACCATCTGGGTAATGTAAAGAAGAGAACAACACAGTATCTACTTTGGATCTACCTGCATTGTGCCTTCAGATATATTCTGTTGCCCCAGCAGTTGATTCCATTCCCTGCATCACCTTTGTTTTTGGAAGATACAATGAGGCTTACATCATGGATTTACTGTGGAAAAGAGCCTTCTCTCCAACAGAAGTGAAAGAGATCATGGCAGCATGGCAGCAGGTGGAGTTCCTCATACATGTGCAACTCAACTGCTATCCTGTCCTTCATAGCTGTTTTCCTTGCTGTTCAGGCATCCTCCAAGGAATAAGGGTTTTACATCGTCATACATGGCAGCATGGTAGCACAGTAGGTAGCACTGTTGCTTCACAGGTCCAGGGTTCCAGGTTCGATTCCCGGCTTGGGTCACTGTCTGTATGGAGTCTGCACATTCTCCCCGTGTCTGTGTGGGTTTCCTCCGGGTGCTCCGGTTTCCTCCCACAAGACCTGAAAGACGTGCTGTTAGGTAATTTGGACATTCTGAATTCTCCCTGTGTACCCGAACAGGCGCTGGAATGTGGCAATGAGGGACTTTTTGCAGTAACTTCGTTGCAGTGTTAATGTAAGCCTACTTGTGATAATAAAGATTATTATTATATGAGAGGTAGCTGTAGAACTTTATCAAGCATAGACAGAGAATTCTATATCTGCCTCACACAAAATACAAGCAACACAACCATCTGCACCCATCGGCAAGTACCTGGGTACAAGCTGCTTTGCTTTTCCATCGCTTTCACTACTTGAAAATGGCGGTATTGGTAAGGACATCCAAGCATGACGATTGGGACGGAAGATGCGTTTAATGTCATTTCAAACAGAAAATTTGAAATATTGTACAAAAGAAAAATAATAAAAATCTAGATCATAGCTTTTCATTGGCAAACTAACTCAGAGTAAAGGATAATTGACCAAGGGAAACAGTGGTAAGAACCACGAAACCGGTTAGGCTAGCTTCCCAACAGTGAGATTTCTCAATTTGATTTGGAAGGAAAGGAATCAAACAAAAAATAAATGTGAACACCGTCAATTGTTAAGAAAGCAATCTTTTCTCTCAGCACACTGCACCTGACCTCTTCTTCCCTTTACCTTCTTTTCTGCTTATGGTTCTTCAACTTCATTTCTCAATACAATGAGCATTCATGATATACAGCTTGTATTATCTTACGAACCATCACAGAAGTCAGTCACATTCCCATGTTCTCTCCTGATAGTTTTGTAACATCCGCTATTTCAAATGGTTATCTAAGTTTCCTTTTAAAGAAGCAATACCCTCTGCTTGAATGGATCTCTGTCTCAAAGAATTCTATGCTGCAACAGCCCTCTTTCAAGAAATTTCTCCTAAACTCACTCTCAGTAAGAACTTCAAATTATTGGTTCCTCCTCAACTCCAAAAAAGTGCGTTGTTCAAGCACTCAAAACTTTTCGTAATGTTCTAAGCCACCATCAAATCTATTCTTACTCCTCTATTAAAATACTTTTGATATCTTAAGTATTTCCTCACAACATTGGTTCCTATTCTTGGCATCATCTTGCTTAAGCTGTTATGCTCTCAAACATCTCTGAAATTGGGTGCTCAAAACTGCGCGCAGTGCTCTAACTGTGATCTAATTGCTGCAAAATCATACTTTATAACAAGTAATGATATGAATTTGGAGTATGAGCATCTGGAACATATAGGGGTAATGTGGGACCGAGAAAAGTAAAGCCCGTACAGTGATGTAAGAGATCAGGTGACCCACACCTCAGCGTCAGTTAGTGTTGGGCACTTCCAGTAAGCATGGAGCCAGCTCCTAGCTTGAACATTTTACCACATATATGCACGTAAGTTATTGCAATTAATAAATGCATACAGTTAACTGACCTAAGACAACAAAAACCTCATTAAGAACTATCCAACACCCTGCAACAGAATTTACTGGCTGGAAACTACTAATCAAATTTTTAAAAAGATGAAAGCCACATCCCAAGGACTCAAAATCACAGACAAAGTTAGGCGCACATTTGACTCACTCTACCTTGAACATTACAAGGCCATTAATTGGAGTCTACCTGTCTGCAAGAACCCTCAAAGTCAATTACCTTAGTAAAATGTAATTGAAGTAATTTTCCATCCCCATTTGGAGGAATCCAGACTCAACTGAGTGGTTAACCAGCACTAGACGTGATCAATTCAGACAAAGGACTCTGGCAGAGAGAGGTATTCGAGCCATAATAATAATAAAGTTACAACAGAAATACACTGGCCATATTTAGGTAACTGGGCAGTTGGAGAGAGTGTGCTGTGACAAGTCAGCTAATCTTTTGCGCATTTAAGCACCTGTTTTCTTTGCACACAAGCACAATGAGAAGCCAAAGAAGCAAGATCTCTGTGTGGGTCTCTCTCTTTCTCTCTCACACACCAGACAACTTCCAAATCTTGAACCCTGTCTGCTATTGTTTGACACGTGGTGTACCACAGACAGAGATTTTAAAAAGAACTCAACATCACATGTGCTATCTTCAGAATAAGACATAAATAATGTCCACAAGTTTAATCTGCCTTGATGCCATTCCAGAAGGAATACCAAGTTCAGTCTGAAGCCAGCTGAGTCATTAACATTAAAGAGTTGTATGCCTCTTTAATTTTACTCAACTTCAAATTAAGTAATTTGTGCTTTAATTGTGAAAACTTGCATTCGAACAGAATTTTGATTTGAACCCTTGGGATCACTTCAACATCAACCCATTCCGTGAACATATCCATTCCTCTCATGTATCCATGCTAAACTACAAGGCCATTCAATTAAACCAGCTATGTCTTCCAGAATGTTTTTCCTGTTCTCTTCACTCTTTGCGATCCCTCCTATTCCTGTGCCATCACTGCTTTCCTCCATCTTGTCAAAATCATGGGTGTGTGCGAAGAACAAAACAGAACCAATCACTAACCGCTGTGCTTCATCAGTTGTCCCCTCATTGACCCTAAACATGTTCTCATTGTCCATACATTTACCTACTATATGGTGTAGTGGGTTAGCAATGCGGCCTCACGGTGCTGAGGTCCCATGTTCGATCCCGGCTCTGGGTCACTGTCCGTGTGGAGTTTGCACATTCTCCCCGTGTTTGCATGGGTTTCGCCCCCACAAGCCAAAAATGTGCAAGCTAGGTGGATTGGCCACGCTAAATTGCCCCTTAATTGGAAAAAATAAATTGGGTACTCTTAATTTATAAAAAAGAAATTACCTAGCATCCATGTTGTATAATTTCCTATTGCATTATATGGTGATTTTTTTCTTTCGAGACATCTTATCAAACATCTTCTGAAAACCATGTACACCATAAGCACTTGCAGCCATCTGGGATGGCCACTTACAATAAGGAACAGGGAAGGTCGCAAAGCATAACAGGAAAAATGGACAATGCAAGGTTTAGGCAGGCTGAGAGCCTGAATGTGTATTTGTGAGCGAGGTATCCAGACGGTATCGAAACCCCCAACCGATTTGCATTTTGATGGCCCATCTCCGCCAGACAAAGGACTGATACTTGAGCGACCGATACAATCCCAGACATTTTGGCGCTACTCCCTGTACCCAGGAAACGTAAACAACAGGGTCAATGACCGCCTAGGAGACGCACAGCCATCAAGGCACCCGCCCCTTTATTAGTTCAAATCGAACACAGTGATCAAGAATTACCCAATTAGTGGGGTCCAAACTGAAGAACCGCCCAAAAGAGTGCGAAACCCCCCAAGGATAAAAAGAGAGACCGCCATGTGTTCATTGTCTCTTTGACCTCGTGCTCCGGCAACTTGTACTTCCAAGTGCAGCACCACCAGAAGCAAGTTCGAGTTCACCGCCCGCTACCAGACGGATGAGCCTAGCTGAGCAGCAGTTACTTCTACAGACCCAATAGACTCAGAATCGAACAATGGCCACTGTTCCTCTGACCTAAGCCGGGTGCCTGAAGTTAAGTAAAGGTTGGCATAGTTGATAGGTGTAGTTTAACTAGTAGTGTTTATGTTGCAAGATTATTGTGTGTGTAAATAAAGTAGCCTTGATCTTGAACTAACTAACTGGTGTTTGGCTCTTTGATCGATAGCCGGTTGAACCTTGTGGTAATATCATTTGATACCTGGTGACTCTGAGCAATATAATATTGACATCCAAAGAAAGAAGGGCAACCTCATTGATTGCCATATTTACAGTAGATAAAAAAGGCAACACACTGAATTTTTTATATCCATCCCATTGTTGTGCCTTTATTTCTGAAAGCAAAACATGATACCTTTGATTGTGCTGGAGATTAAATTGGTTGTGCACATTGGAATGCACACAAAAGTGTAAAATAAATAAAAGGATTCAATGACTTCAGAGTTTACAGAGTTGAGTGAGTAATTGGGCATTGATTAATGCTGTATTGTGCATATTGGGAATACTAAAAACCTTAACAATCTCTTTGTAACAGGGTTCATGAAAGAAATGACTGAATCTTTCCCAGAAGTGACAAGCTTTATTCAGGAAATGAAAATGGAATTTGAAGGACATTAAAAGTTACTGATGAGAAAGTGACCAAACATTGAAGCACTGAAAGAGGACAACACCTGCACTGTTTTCAGCATTTTCGTTTTTATTTCAGATTTTCAGCATCTGCAGGAGTTTCCTTTATCCATTTTTTTTGCTGTTTTGAGGATATTTAAGGCCACTTTGCCATTATCGAATGATCAAGTGTTTTCTCAATGAAAAGCTTCCAGGTAGATTGGAGGTAGATCCCCGAAGTTCGGCACTGGGTTACAATGTCTGAGCGGCCCTCCATATCCACTGGTTGGTATCTGCAAACCTGTCCCTATATAAAAAGCTGACCAGGACTTGCATTTTCAGATGATTGATGCAGGCCTAACAGCACAGGTAAGTGTGAAGGCCTATCTAATAGTTTGGCCGGATGTTCTTACGGATTGTCAAAATCACAGGATGTCTCACCTTATGTGACTCTGCATGAGGAAAGACAGGACAGTGATCACAAGCTATTGAAGTCTAATTTTTGCAGCTATAAGATGTTACCAAGCATTTTTACTGGCATAGCTGATCAGAGGTGTTATCATCAGATGTGATTCAGCTGCAGAGCAATTGCATCTGCTGTGCAGGTATCTGCTACAAAAATGCTACCATAGCATTCACACAGCAAGTAACAGTATTAGTCAGCTGCTAATTTTTTGTCAATTATTTCTTATTTCCCTTCTTGTTCTGCTTTCGTAAAAGCTATTAATGGCTTGAGATGCTTTTTCATCCTCTCGAAAGACTTTTAGAAATTATAACTTCTTCCATTCTGATACATGCACAGTTCCTCTCTCGTGGGCTTGTCCCATGTATCTCAATCTGCATAACTGAGCAAATCAGACAGTCAAATAAATTTGAACACTATTAACACACTGCCATTGAAGTATCTGTATATGGAGTTATTTATTTCCACTACCTGGAGAGACTGAAAGGAAAACTAGTACTTAATTAAATATGAGGTAAAGGTTGATCTATTTTGAAGGTACTAAGAATAAGAAAGCAATAATTGATTTATTGTGACTGGGCAAATCAAATCTTGTCCACTATAATTTTATATATTTTTTCCAATTAAGGAGCAATTTAGCATGACCAATCCACCTACCCTGCACATCTTCAGACCATGGGATGAAACCGGAGCACCCAGAGGAAACCACAATTTGGATGAGGGAACATTATAAGAGTTAAGTTCAACGGTTGTCCTCATGACCCGATGCCCGTGGCTCCTCACGCCCCCCATTCCAGGTATGTATGTGCCCCACCTATCTCCTAAAATCCCTCATGCCCCCCATGACAAGTTGTGGCATTCCTGTGCCCATTTACTCCATTGGAACCAACTAATCCTATAACAACAAGAGAATATGTAAAACAAAAGTTTTTAAAAAGCTATCCATTGATCACATTGCATTTTCTTAAACAGAAAATTGTTTTTTCCTACATGCCAATAAAAATGTAAATCATTGTGACCATTCAAGATATCAACAGCTGAAACTACAAGTATTTGAAACCTCTTTAGCATGTCAGCCAAGGCTCATATGTATTATTCTGAATAGTGTGTCAATGTATTAGTAATCACTGTGTATGTCAATTACCTTGTTAAGGGAATTACTAGTTGCAACATTGATTATCTTATAAATACAGACAGCTGGAACACATTGGTGTGAGAGCTTATTGTGGGTTAGTAGCTGTATGGAATGTCCCACAATAAACCAGGTTTGAAGCTAAAAGGCCAGACGGGACTGATTCTTCCACTATAACCCCTGGTTGTGAGTAATAATGGTAGAGCACGATAAGCTTTAAGCTTGGTGATTGACTGCTAAATGTGAAGTCTTTTGTTTCAATCCTCTGAGGAAAACAAATGCACTGTTGCTGACAATTTAAATGACAGAAATGACAGAAGGATGGCTAAGTTTTGACTTTTTCCTGAAGCTGGGCCATACCCAGTTAAGGAAATCAGTGGATCAGTCCATGGACGAATATATCATGGATTTTAATGGATGTTACAAGGGGCTACAGATTTTCACATGAAATTTTAGAATCCATAATGGAATTTAAATTACTGGAACGTGCCCTCATTAACCCCATTGACAGTCTTTTGGTATGAACAAGGGTTAAATTCCAAGGAAAATGATCTCTCCTAGATCAAATGGCTGCAGTCCTAAAATAATTACTGGGAAAACAGTCATTCCCAGCCACTTTTAGCGTATGAAAACAAAACTGCTGTAAAACAAAGGAAAGAAGATTCAATGGTGGTTCAATTCCAAGGTCAGCCAAATACTAGATGGAAATTCCAAAACACAGATGGGGGCGCGATATACTGGCCTCATCGCGCCCAACTTGGTGATGCGATGAGGCCATTTCTTGCAAGATTTGTGACGCTCGAAACATCTTGCATGATTCAATGAAATCGTGCAAGACATTGTGATCTGGATCTCACCCTCAATGGACGTGATGCAGATTAACATTTTTAAATGTGCCATTAGGCGGATATGACCAATAGCTTCAGCCCGTGTTCAAAGATGGGCACTGCTCTTGGTGGCATATTCGTATCTTTCAGCACAGGCTGAAGGAAGGAGCATCGTTCTACTTTTTCTGCTTATCTGAGTGCCTTGCATGCAGGACAGTACGGTAGCACAGTAGTTAGCACTGTTGGTTCACGCGCCAGGGTCCCATGTTCGATTCTCGGCTTGGGTCACTGTACGTGCGGAGTCTGCACGTTCTCCCTGTGCCTGCGTGGGTTTCCTCCGATTTCTTCCCACAGGTCCTGAAATTTGTGCTTGTTTGTTGAATTGGACATTCTGAATTCTCTCTGTGTACTTGAATAGATGCCGGAATGTAGTGAATAGTGGCTTTTCACAGTAACTTCAGTGTAGTCTTAATGTAAGCCCACATGTGACAATAAAGCTTATTATTATTATTATTATTATTATTAGGTAGAAAAGCTGAGGTTTCGGAATGAATTTGGTGAGTCCTATAGCACCGCATAAGGCCATCGGGGATAAAATTTCGGCAAGGAGATATGAAAGGGAACTCAAAGAATGGAAAGGGCCTGGCAGGGAGTAACTGGGAAGTAGTAAGTGGCACAACACGGGAATCAAATTGTTTGGGTACATTTTCCATGGTTGATTGGTACTGACTATACACTCGCATGTCCTGAGCAGCTTGGGATTCCGGCTTGGGTCACTGTCTGTGTGGAGTCTGCACATCCTCCCCGTGTGGGCGTTGGTTTCCTCCAGATGCTCCGGTTTCCTCCCACAGTCCAAAGATGTGAAGGTTAGGTGGATTGGCCATGATAAATTGCCCTTAGTGTCCAAAATTACCCTTAGTGTTGGGTGGGGTTACTGGGTTATGGGGATAAGGTGGAGGTGTTGACCTTGGGTAGGGCGTTCTTTCCAGGAGCCGGTGCAGGCTCGATGGGCTGAATGGCCTCCTTGTGCACTGTAAATTCTATGATAAGCTATGAAACTCCAGGCCACAGAAGCAGGAGGGGCTGCAGCAGCCAAGTGCACAGCCCTTAGGCAACAGACATTAAACAGCAATTGCACAATATCAAACATACATTCCTCACCATTTAAACAGAAACCAGCAACATTATAAAAGTAAAATAAAAAACCCAAACAATTTACACAGCCCCCAAATCATGAGCAGACATAGTCACATTAGCCCACAAGTTCCTCCTTCCCTGGTCTCCCAACAGCACCCAGTCCAAGGCCTGGGCACAGGAACAAAGGAGGAATTAGCAAGTGACACACCGTTCTCGTCATGAGTCAAAAGTTAATAAACAAATTCTTCCAATGAAGATATCAACAAGCTGCATATGCAGGTCCTCCCTCATCTTCAGTTCAGCAGCAGGCCAGCCAAATCTACCCCTTGCCTCACTCCGTCATAGAAGCAGAAGGGGTAGTAACAAGCAGGAACATAGTCCCAGGCAGTTGTAGTAGTAATCAAGGCACTCCCCCTATCTCAGCCCCAACAGCAGACTCAAGGCAGGAACAATCATTTTAAAAAAAAATTTAGAGTACCCAATTCATTTTTTCCAATTAAGGGGCAATTTAGCGTGTTCAATCCACCTAACCTGCACATCTTTGGTTATGGGAGGGAAACACATGCAAACACGGGGAGAATGTTCGAACTCCACACGGACAGTGAGCCAGAGCCGGGATCAAACCTGGGACCTCGGCGCCGTGAGACTGCAGTGCTACCACTGCGCCACCGTTCTGTCCCGGAACAATCATTACCTGAAGCCACATCAACTCAGAGCTAGCAGTGGGGGTGAGAAAAGCACCCCTCCCCACCCCTCTTCAGTCCAGTAGCAGGTCAGCCAATCGCCCCCCTAACTTTAGTCTTCAGTCCATTAGGACGCTAGACAATTCCCCCCCATAGTCTTGCCTCACTCCAGGCCAAGGAAGCTGAAGGAATAGCAAGAGCAAACAGAAACTAGGATGGGATTCTCTGTTCTGACGCACCGGATTTCTGGTGCAGCGTGCCGCCAGGATTCTCCATCTCGCCAGCCAGCTAATGGGGTTTTCCATTGTGGGTAGCCCCATGCCGTTGGGAAATCCCCGGGCTGCCGGTGCAATGGAGAATCCCGACAGTGGAGAATCCAGCCCCAGGTCTTCAAACAAGTTTTCAGCAAAAAGCAGGAACATGCAGCCTACAGCCCATTGGGGAAATCTGTCAATTGTACTGTTATATGTATGTTCACTGTGTATGTCAATTACGTTAAGTGAATTATTCGTTAAACTTGTGACATCGATTATCCTATCAATACAGACAACTGGGACACTTTGGTGTGAGAGCTGATTGTGGGTCAGTACTTGTATGGAGGCAGTGGGCGACCGAGGGGGGGGTCATCCGGCTGGACTGTCTGCCCATCTTCCATGGCCTCATTTGCAGACAGGTGCCCTTAGAAAGGGAGCATGCGGTGTCCACGGCACACTCGAGGCCTTCCGTGCTCGGTGGGCATCACAGGTGGTGGACTGCTTTATCGACCCTGATTTTCACATCTTGGTTTGATGGTTTTCAAGTTTCCATTTCCTCTTTATTCCTTTTGGGCTGTGCTTGATTTGTTCTTTGGGAGCGGCCTCTTTTAATTTGTCCACCAGTTAATTTGTGTTCTATTTAGTTGATTGGGCCTTATAAAATGATGTATCAGAATAAACCAAACTTGAACCTAAAAGACCCGAGTGGATTGATCATCCCACTGTAACCCTTGGTTATGAATAACGCAGTGAGTGGTGATGGACGTGTCATAGCATGATATTGAGCTGCAGGAGGGGCAATAGGGCTGCATAGGACCATAAAGTAGCATGGATGTGACATTGAAACTTTTTTGTGGGGTGGGGGGGGGGGGGGGGGGGGGGGAGAAGTGAGGGATGAGAGCTAGATGGCTTTACATTTTTCATTGTAACTGGGATGAAGTCCCACAGCACCATGGTGCACCATTTAAACAGCCCATCTCCGCACCCAGCAGTCCCTGTGACTGCCTCCAAATTCTTTACCCAATTAGATGGCCCAACATGCAGCCCAGTAACCCAGCAATAAAACCCCCGCCTTTCCTGTACTTCCTCCCGAGGTGGGCAGCCAGCCGAGAATTTTCCCAACTCCCAGTACCCACCTAGAGGAAGAAAATGCAACCCAAAATGGCAACTACATCATGCCAACTTGACATTAATATAAATGAGCAATGTGGTCTGTGGAGAGGACGTGCATGCATTATGCAAGACTTCCAATAACATATAACTGACGTCTTTGTCACTAAAGCTGCTTTTGTTTCTAAATCGTAATGTGTTTATTCTGAATCCCATTGCCTTGATCTAGTTTCAAAGTATGAGCCCATGTGGGGAAACCTGGCTGGGTTTCAGATAACAAGCGGAATTGATGGCAGGAAGTCTGGGCAGATTCAGTAGGCAGTATGAACGTCGCTGTTCATGAATCAGTTCCAGCCAGGAACCCACAGTTTGCCAACAATGATTGTACCAAACCAATTAAAATTTGTATGAGTACTATATTTTATCTGCACCTTTCAACTCCTCAGAATGTAAAATGTTGCACAAAATGATCAAGAAATTCTCATTCCTATGAACTGTAATCAACAATGATCATCGTAGCAAAATGTGTATTCCTTGTGCATTGCTACAATGACAAATAGATTACTTGAAGCAAATAGAACCTACTTTTTTTCCAAGGCTAGTTCCAAACTTCCTCAAAATCCAACAGAAATAGGCTGAATGCCTCTTTTCTTGAGGAGTTCGATTGATGGAATGTTAATTCCCATGCAGGTTACAACACACTTTGTTCAAAAACGACTTTCAAAAAAGTCTACGCAGCAAACTCTGAGAAATGACGCAATGACAGTCTACACACCAAACTCTGAGAAATAACGCAATTCCCGGCAGGCTGGTACTCTGATGAAAGTTTTAATAAGCTCACCATCTTGGAGGCTAAAACACAATGGGCCGAATCTTGTGAAAAAATGAAATGAAAATCGCTTATTGTCACGAGTAGGCTTCAATGCAGTTACTGTGAAAAGCCCCTAGTCGCCACATTCCGGCGCCTGTCCGGGGAGGCTGGTACGGGAATCGAACCATGCTGCTGGCCTGCTTGGTCTGCTTTAAAAGCCAGCGATTAAGCCCAGTGAGCTTGAGGAGCGGCAACCACCATTGGATTGCCAATCTGCTGGTTTTATTTGACACTGTGACGGATGTTCCACATTTCTGGCCAGAATTCTGAAACCTGTTCAGAAATGCGGACTGTATGTGTTTCTGGGGGGTTTTCCATGTAGGGCAGGGTCATGGGGGGAGGGGAGGCAGGAACCACACCTCAATTTTACAGCAACTGCTGCCCTCTTTTGGTAAGACCTCATCAACACAGTGAAAAGATTTGGTATATTTAAATAATTTCTTTGTGTGTTAATGCAAGCTTGTGAGTGAGCTAGCTGGGAGCTAGTATAAGGTGGCAGGGCGTGAGGATGTTTAGACTGGCAGGCTGTGTGGGGTGACAGGGTGATAGGTGGAAGGGTGATGTAATGGTATGTAAAATATCATTTGTGTATAACATAATAACCAAACTGTATATAAACATTAGTGCCTGCATGCATAGATTACAATTCTAGCATCCGACCAAAGGTGGCGTGGTAACAGGAGGACGTCACTGGAAAACACCCACATGTCAGAGACAGAACCTGGACAGGACAGAGAGACAAGTTGCACAGCAGGCACAGACTGCAGTCACAGATCGAGAAGCTCCTGAGTCAACAGTAATTAATAGTAGTTAATCATAGTTGTTTGTATTTAGCCGTCATATCCAACTGTAATCTTAGTAACATCATAGAAACCCTTCCATGTTTTAGTTAATTAATAAACAGTTTTGTTCATTTACAAAGCCGTATGTTCGCTGATCACTTCAACTACAAAGACCTTGCCATCTGTGCATACAGAGAACATTACAGGTGTCAAAGATACAGCAGGGAGGGGGGGTCAGAGGGTTAGGGGTCTTGGAGGATCTGGGGGAAGTCAGAGTTTATTGGCTTAATGTTTTGGAGTGTGGGAGTCGGAGGGTCAAGGGGGATTTGGAAGGTTGGGGCAGAATCAGACGTTTTGGCGGGTGGGGGGGGGGGGTTGTTGCTCGTTCTGGGTGAGTGTGCTTTACACTCAATTTGGCTCTGTTTCGTTCCTTAGCTGTGGAGTTCCCAGGTATCGTTAAGATACTGCCACAAGTTTCAAGTTCAAGTTCAAACCAATAACTCCATACACCAGTTAATAAGTTCAAACAAGACACGTTTATTATAATACAGTTATGTACTAATCATGCATATAAAACTATAAGACTAGGCTAATCCTACCACTAATAGGCCAAATACTTATCTGGATAAGGGGACTGCCGGATCAGGGATCAATGGTCTCTTGCTCTGCACTGGGTCCGCAGGCTTCCAGTAGTTATGGACTAAAGGGGGTCAGGAGTGTCTACTCTCATAGCGTGCATTGTATGGCACTTACGTGATGGCGGCTGCTGTCCAGGCCTCTCCTTCTCAAGGTTCTTTTGCTGCAACGGTGTTCTGCTGGGAGGGCTGGCTGGTCAAGGAGAGGCTGGCAAAAAGAGAGAGCTGGGGTCGGGGTCTCTGTCTTATATCTCTCTCAGGGTCTCGCGCCCACCTGGGCGGACCCTCTATACACTCGCAATCGATTGGGTCTCTTCCCAATCGATTGATTTGAATTCCCCAATAACGGGGCAGTTCCTCGATCACTGGGCGGTTCTTGGGACTTATTGTTTTGGACTTCTTTTGGCGCTGAGAAGTCTGGCCTTCCATTCAATGTATTGATTTGAGTTAACTTGTTTCCATTGTACCTGAGAATCACCCGGTATCGCCTCATTAGTATGCTAACTTGTTTTCTTTCATAGTGCTGTCTGGTTTCTGCAGCAGTCAGAACTGGTTTCTGCAGCAGTCAGAATACACAAGCGCTTTGCAAGCTGCTTGCTTTTGCAACATGTCCATTTTCCCTGCATTCCTTGTAATCTTCCATTTTGTGTTGGGCAGTGGCCACCCCAGGTGGCTACAGGGGGAGCGGAAATCAGAGGGCCATGGGGGAGTCAGAGGATTAGGGTTTGTCAGGGGTTAGGTAGAGGGTCGGGTGGGTCAGATTTCAGAGGATGGGTTGGCGAGGTAGTGACAGTTGAAGGGTTGGGTAAGTAGTTAGGCTAAGTCGGTGAGAAGTTCCGTAGAGATGGGGGGGGCGGGGGTGTCAGTTTTATACTTACCCATGAGTTAGACATGGGTTTTTCATGTCTGATATTTTCTGGGAGGCTACCCAGGTAACTAAGTTGAAAACTTCCGACATCTCAACTCTAACTTGGGGTTGGCAATTGTTTCCTGGAGCATTGTCGATCAGGAAAATGAAACTTCCCAGGCAATTCCCACATAGTTCTTGCATTGGGACTTCCAAGCATCGCTCATGGTGCACTCTAATCATCCAGAAACCAAGAGTTCTGGGCCATTATGTCACTACCTCCGGGTGAAAGGACTTGAAAAGCATGTAATCTGATTGTGTGCCCCTTCTATCTCAGTGTTTCATTCCTATCGGGTGTTATGTTCTCACAGAACTGCTTGGTGAACACGTCAGCTTTTTCAGGACCGCTGAAGAAATGTTTAGTAGCTCCACGGTGAGTTCAGCCTGACATTCAGTGCTGTGTCTGTCTGTTCCTCGGTCGCCTCTTCACTCCACAGCTATTCCTTATTTCCCCACTGCATTCCAGTGGAATGGAAAATAATTATACTTTTTTATTACTGATCTCCATTCAACTCAGCAGACTCTGAAGATCTCACACTGGTTTTGAAAACAAAGCCGTCAAACAGCTTACAGCACTCTTTAGGGTTTCGATTGAGATCTGAGTGAGTGCTGGCTTTATGTTAACTGAATCTACCTCTTGTAACTCCAAATAACCCCAAAAAGTTGAAGTAACTGTTTCTGAAAACAATTCTGGAGTTTTAAAGCTCCTTTTAAAGCAAGGTACGTATAAGATATATGCTTTTCCAGTGTCCTTTTTCAAAATATTAATATTTATTTTATGCAGTTTATGCACCATTCAGCTTTTAAAAAATGCTAATTTCTTCCTGATCAAAGCATCATGCACATGTCTGGCCTACATGTGACCCCCCAGGTCCACAGCAAAGTTGTTGACTCTTAACTTCCCTCAAGAGCAATTAGGGATGGGCAACAAATGCTGGCCTTGCCCACATCCCACAAAAGAACGAAGAAAAAAAATACTTGACAGTATTTTCCTCTCATCATGATGTACTGCCAAAGCTACTTGCATTTCCTTACATTTGTCTCGCTTATGTTGGAGCTTGTCACAGATTTTTTTCAAAACAGCAAGTTAAAAATTATGAAAAATTACAAATATTATTTAAAGATGGGTCTAAAACCACAATCGAATTATACAGTATTTACTGGGGAAGTCCATTGAAGCAAATATGACAAATAGGTGGTGAATAGAGAAAAATCCAAAATATATGGTGCAATGACAGCTTACTTGTTTTGATGCCTCAAGAATCTCTTATTGGAAACTTTGTAAGAGCCAGTTGTTAAGACATCGGCACAGAAGTAGGCTATTTGGCCCATCGCGTCTGCTCTGCCATTCAATGAGATCATGACTGACCTGAAATAGAATCCCTACAGTGCTTAAGGAGGCCATTCAGCCCATCGAGTCTGCACCCCACCCAGGCCTCACCCTGTTCCTGTCCCCCACCTAACCTTTTTTTTGGACGCAAAGGGGCAATTTAGCGTGATTAATTCACCTAACCTGCACATCTGTGGACTGTGGGAGGAAACTGGAGCACCCGGAGGAAACCCACATAGACTCGGGGAGAATGTGCAAGCTCCACACAGACAGTAACCAAAGGCTGGAATTGAACACGGGTCCCTGGTGCTGTGAGGCAGCAGTGCTAACCACTGTGCCATCGTATCACCCGATATGGTAATCGTCAACTCCACTTTCTCGCCTTATCTGCATAACTCTTGATATTCTTACTGATGAAATGAACGGCCTATCTCAGCCTTGAACAGACTTAACAACCCACCCTCTACAGTCCTCGGCAGCAAAGAATTCCACAGATGCACCACTCTCGAAGAGAAAACAAATTTCCTCACCTCTGTCTTAAATGGGTGACTTGCTAGGTGTGCCCCAGGTTTGCTGGGGAAATGGGAGAAGTACATGAAACTAAACAGTGCAGCATCAGAATTTTTCTTCATTCGTCCATGGGATGTGGGAATTGCTGGCTGGGCTCGCATTCATTGCCCATCCCTGAGGGTATTTAAGAGTCAACCATATTGCTGTGTCTGGAGTCACATGTAGGTAAGGAATACAGATTTCCTTCCCTAAAGGACATTAGTGAACCAGATGGGCTTTTACGACAATTAACAATGGTTGCATGGTCATCATTAGAACATAGAACAGTACAGCACAGAACAGGCCCTTCGGCCCTCGATGTTGCGCCGAGCAATGATCACCCTACTCAAACCCATGTATCCACCCTATACCCGTAACCCAACAACTCCCCCCCCCCCCCCCCCCCTTAACCTTACTATTAGGACACTACGGGCAATTTAGCATGGCCAATCCACCTAACCCGCACATCTTTGGACTGTGGGAGGAAACCGGAACACCCGGAGGAAACCCACGCACACACTGGGAGGACGTGCAGACTCCACACAGACAGTGACCCAGCCGGGAATCGAACCTGGGACCCTGGAGCTGTGAAGCATTTATGCTAACAACCATGCTACCGTGCTGCCCCTAAACGTCTAATTCCAGATATTTATTGAATTCAAATTCCAGCATCTACCATGGTGGGATTCTAACCCGGGTCCCCAGAGCATTACCCTGGGTTACTAATCCAGCAACCACTACACCACTACACCACTGCCTCACTGCTGCTGCAGGTCAAAGGGGTAGGAGGAGAAGGTGAACTCCTCCTTCAAAACACCCTTTCTCCAGTGGATCTCCAGTGCCGCTCTGAGAACCTGTTGACCTTCTCACTTGGTCCTTGAGCCATCCTGACACTGCCACCTTGTGTCAGCCAGGCCACTGCACATTTTCAGTGACAGTGGATGCATGTAGGCTGCAACACTATCTTCAGGAAACATTTTCTGTATCAGTGTTTGCATGCTAAACTTGCGATTTCTGGTTTTAACCCCCGTAAGATTGTTTAAGTCACAGTATTCATCAACTGGCCTGAAAAATGTATGATAAATCTACACTTTGAAACCAATGTTTCTTATTCACAGAGCATCAATTTCATGCCTGTTTTTACTATTGAGCAAAAATAACATCCCTCTCCCACACCATTTATTTATCACTCTAGATTGTTTGATGGTACATCCCTCTTTAGGCATTTTCGTTTCCATTTCCATGTAGGGTAATGTAACTATCCCAGCATAAAGTGGGACCCAATAAGTAGATAAAAATTGGCTTGGAATAAATGATCCCAATAAGTTCTAACTTTACTTTTGTTTTGACAATTTCAAGCCCCTCTCTTCGTGCCCATCCTGAAGTATTAATTCTTTGGGCAGAATGTTATGGGCCTGTCCCAGTGGAGGCAGAGCCAGAAAATGCAACGAGCAGCTCAAACGTCCATTGACTTCACTGGAACCGTAACATTTCTTCCTTTATTTGTATATCTTGAGCACTGTCTGTTAACCATCGTGTTTTGCTCAAGTGCAGATTTGTTCAGTGGGGTTCCCCGCCGGAGGGATTCTCCGTTGCGCCGGCAGTGCATCCATGTCCGCGGGTTTCCCAGTGGGGTGGCCATGATGGGAAATCCCATTGGCAGGTGGCAGGAATGGAGGATCCCTCTGCAGGTGAGGGCACGCCGGCCAGTTCCGGAGAATCCTGCTAGTTATTTTTTGAGGCTTGGCAGCAAGTGTTGAAATGCTACCAAACAGTAAGGGAGACAAGAATACATCACAATGAGACCTAATCTTGTCTGCATCTGATCTCTTATGTATGCACAATTCCCACACAGCTTGTGGGATCGTGTCCACAAGGAGGATCCAGATCCAGCTTTTTCTCTCTTCCTCTCTAACCCAGGACAATAAAGGCTGCTGCAACATCGCTTCTGGCTGAGATCAGAGCTCCGAGCAAGCGATCAAACATTGGATCTTCGTGATTTACATAACTGAGCTGCTCACTGAGCCTTTAAGGGGACTGTTGAAGGTTTTTAAATATAATTTATATTTAACAGAGATTTCATTGGCTGGCTGATTAAATGGAACTGACTGCACCGGTTCAGAATGTCCTTGTTCAAATTGAATCGACAGAAATAAGGATTGCTTTACGTGACGTTTAAGGTGAATGTTAAACAATCCCTGTCAAGAAGAGAAAGAAGAAATGGCAAATTTGAAACCAAACGTGTAAAAACTCTTCTCGGTACCACTTGTTGAAATAGTTGTATTTGTGAAGAGTCAGCCAGCCCTGCAAGAACATGCATCAAATGAGCTGATTCAATACAACTATTGCAGCTGAATGTAATGAAAAAGCCCAAGGGGACTTGTCAGCTCGAGCCACATCAATCAAGTGCTTCTCACTTTATTTGTGATGCGGTTTTCTACCATAAATGATTGTTTATTGTTTGAAACTAATCCAGTACTTACTCTGCCAAGGGGCCTCTTTACTGTGGATATTGAAAACTCTGGCAGGAATTTTGCAGTGATATATGATGAATAGCATTCAAGCCTTACACGAGATGAGTGGAGAAATGAAATTTTAGTTTGCACTCAAAATACTTCAGGCCACCAACCATTCTGTCACATATCACCTGTAATAAATTGGTGATTGTTTTGTCTGCAGGGGCTGCTCATTCTCTTTTTTTCTCTACCAGTCATTTCTATTAGGGGCCCATGTGTCTCTAACAAAACCTTTAAAATAACAGTTAATCTGATCCTCTTCAGTCAGGGTGTACAAGCTGTTCAGCCACATAATGTGTACTGAGAAAATTTCAAGTAGGCATCAAGCAGGGACGGTATTGTTTAAGCAAAAGAACAAAGGAATGGTGACTGGATGCAAGTACAATTCATTAATTTCCTGATTGAGTGCTTCTTTGGTCTAATTTCCCCATGTTAAATCTCCTCAGTGACACACGTTGTACTTGTGCAGTTAATTTAAAGAAAGATCAACCATTAAAAATGCCCTTTGGAGATCTGAAACATGTACATGCCAGGAAAGTAAATAGAATGCAAAGCTCAATGCATTAAGGACTGGGCTGACAGATTTAACATCTTGGTGCTTTAGTATATATAAACTCGTGGAAGTGTAATACGTTCACTCGAAGATCTCAATACTGTTTAAAGTGTAAGTGAAGCGCTTCCATCACACGTGTTCACTCAGCACAGAATGGTGGCACACTTCAGGCCCCTCTTAAGTCAATGGAGTAGAAAGGTCAGCCACAGGGCTACTCCAGAGCTGATGATCCAAATCTCTCTTTGTGACTTTGCTAGCAGGGAGCATTCCAAAGGGGTAACCTACTGTCAAGATTTGTTGCACATCAACACTCAGCAGTGGTGGGCACCCTTCGTCCCAGGGGCTACATGAGGTCTTTCTGGGTTCTGAATGCGGCCCATATTTTGTTGACCATTGCCCACACACAGGGTTGCCACATTCCAACCATTTTTTCCCCTACGTTCGGACTGAAGGGATACGCGCAAAAAGCAAAAGCATGCTGATTAGACACAAAATTTACTGTGAGACCGATGCCTGCCCTCTGCATCCAAAGTGTAAGTATTTTTTGTTTTTGCCATTTGAGGTTGATGGTTCTATAAATGCAAAGCATTTTCTATAACTCATTATGAAATAGCTGGGGCGCAATTCTCTGCTCCCCACGCCGGGTGGGAGAATCGCGGGAGGGCCCCCCGACTAATTTCACGACCCCCTGGCGCCCCCCCACGATTCTCCCACCCCCCGCTCAGAAGAATCGCCGCTCGCCGTTTTTCACGGCGACCGGCGATTCTCCGACCCGGATGGGCCAAGCGGCCTGCCGTTCGCGACCGGTTCACGAAGGCGGCAACCACACCTGGTCGCTGCTGTCATGAAATCGCCGTGAGATGCCCGTTTTGGGGCTTGTAGGGGGCCTGGTGGGGAATGAGCACCACGACTGTGCTCGGGAGGGGACAGGCCCCCGATCGGTGCCCACCGATCGTCGGGCCGGCGTCTCAGTCGGACGCACTATTTCCCCTCTGCCGCCCCGCAAGATCAAGCTACCACGTCTTGCGGGGCGGCTGAGGGGAAAGATGGCCACCGCGCATGCGCGGGTTCGAGCTGTCAGCCGTCGTGACATTAGCCGCGCATGCGTGGGTTGGATCCGGCCAACCTGTGCATGCGCGGCTAATGTCACATAGGTGCCGCCGTCGCGTCACTCTCGGGGCGCCGCCCGGCGGCCAAGAGTTACGGAGCGCTGCTCTCAACCCCGCCGAGAGGGGAGAATAGGGGGCGAGGAGCGGCCTCCGAGGCCGTCGTGAAACTTGGCTGAGTTCACGACGGCCCTCCCGATTTTTCCCGGGAGTGGAGAATTCCGCCCCTGGTGTGTATTAAATGTGTTTAATCTTATTCATGGGATCATGGCTAGCGATTTCAGTCTTGCGGCCCCCTGAATTGAAGAAAGGTCACTGATGCTCCCTACGCCATAACCTAGGTTGCCCATCACTGGCTTAGAGCAAAAGCTCAAATGAAAACATATGAACTGATTTGAGCACAAGTTATGATTGTGCATTTAGTTACAATAGAGTAACAAGGTACTCGCCTTTTGCTTCATCCCTCTCTTAACACTTATCTTAATACTGTGCCAGAACGCCAGCTAATGGCTTCCTCTGTGACTCTAATTTTGACTGTTGGGTCTTGTCTAGCTACTGAGCGATAGTAATTAAACAGGAATGTCATCAAATGAACAAGACAGTCAGTTCTACTTATTTAGTAAACACTATCCTTAAATCGAGCTAAAAACAGCCAGGCACGTCAAAATTAAACTTTGGTCATACAAATGAACTCACTTGCAAGAACCTAATCAAATCAAAGTATTATTTTTGTCAGTGAATGGGTTGTAGTTTGACTGGATTTTTCTGGCAAAGGTTTAATTTGCTCTATTCAATGAAAATGTTTTATATGTAATTTCACCTGCATTCCTTTTGCATTTGGTTCTTTCAGCAAAGTATTTCTGCTTGCAGCCCAGTTCTGTTGCTTTCCTCCAATTTCTTTTTTTTTTAAATTTAGAATACCCAATACATTTTTTTTCAAATTAAGGGGCAATTTAGCGTGGCCAATCAACCTACCCTGCACATCTTTTGGGTTGTCGGGGCGAAACCCACACAAACACGGGGAGAATGTGTCCTCAATTTTCAATATAATCTATTTTCTTTCTTCAGAAGATTGTCTTTTTGTTGAACGACAAGCCACTGGTTAGGCCAGCATGTATTGTTGATCCCTAGCTGCTCTTCAGAAGCTGATGTTGAGCTGCCTTTTTGCATCGCTGCAGTTCCTGAGGTGTAGGTGCACCATCAGTTCTGTTAGAGAGGGTGTTGAGACGGAGCATCGGTAAAGGAATGGCGAAATATTTCCTCGTCAAGATAGTGAGTGGCTTGGAGGGGAACATGCAGGTGGTGGTAATCCTGGGTATCTGCTACCCCTGTCCTTCTAGATAATAGTGGTCATGGGTTTAGAAAGTGCTGCCTAAGGAGCCTTGGTTAGTTCCTGTCGTGCATTTTGTAGATGGTACATATGGTTGCCACTGTTCGTTGGTGGTGGAGGGATTGAATGGTTGTAGAAGGGATGCCAATGAAGAGGGCTGTCCTGGATAGTATTGAATGTCTTTGGGTGTTGTTGGAGCTGCACCCATCCAAGCAAGGGTAGAGTATTCCATTACACTCCTAACTTGTGACTTATAGCTAGTGGACAGATTTTGGGGGGGTCAGGAGGTGAGTTACACGCTGCAGGAATCCTTGCCTTTGCCCTACTCTTGTAGCTACAGTATTTATATAGCTAGTCCAATTCAGTTCCTGGTCAATGGTAACCCCAAGGGTGTTGATACTGGAGGATTCAGTAATATTAATGCCATTTAATGTCAAAGGGCAATGGTAGCACAGTGGTTAGCACTATTGCTCCACAGCGGCAGGGGCCCAGGTTCGATTACCGGCTTGGGTCATTGTCTGTGAGGAGCCTGCATGTGACTGCGTTGATTTCCTCCGGGTGCACCGGTTTCCTCCCACAACTCCCGAAAGACGTGCTGTTTGGTAATTTGGACATTCTGAATTCTCCCTCTGTGTACCTGAACAGGCGCCGGAATGTGACGCCGAGGGGCTTTTCACAGTAACTTCATTTGAAGCCTACTTGTGACAATAAGCGATTTTCATTTCAAATTTCATTTTCATTGCATTGTTAATGTAAGCCTACCTGTGACAATAAAGATTATTATTATTATTATTATTATTATTATTATTATTATATCCCCTCTTGTTGGTTAGATCCTATCTTGTTGGAGATGGTCAATGCCTGGCACTTGTTTGACACCAATGTTACTTGCCACTTGTCAGCTCAAGCCTGGATATTGTCCAGGTCTTGTTGCATTTGGACATGGACTACTTCAGTATTTGAGGGCTGGCGAATGATACTTAATATTTTTGCATTTGGACATGGACTACTTCAGTGTCTGAGGGCTGGTGAATGATACTGAATATTGCGCAGTCATCAGCGAACTGCCCCACTTTTGACCTTATGATGGAAGAAAAGTCATTGTTGAAGCATTTGGAGATGGTTGGGCTTAGGACACTACTGTGAGAAACACTGGGATATTTACCTCCACCCACCACACAACCATCTTCACTTGTACTAGGAACGACTGCAACCAGTGGTGAGATTTGTCCCTGATTGCCATTGACTCCAGTTTTACTAGGGCTCCTTGATACCATATTCGGTCAAATGCTGCCTTGATGCCAAAGGCAGTCACTCCTGCCACACCTCTGGTGTATCACTCTTCTGTCCATATTTGAACCAAGGCAGTAATGAGGTCAGGAGCTGAGCCACCTGGCGTAACCCAAACTGAGCGTCCGTGAGCAGGTTATTGCTGAATGAGAGAGTGCTGCTTAATTGTAAATTGATCAACCCTTTCATCGCTTTGCTGGTGATCGAGAGTCGACTGATAGGGCAGTAATTGGCTGGGTAGGATTGGTCCCATTTCTTGTGTACAGGACACACCTGGACAATTTTCTACATTGCCAGGTAAATGCCATTGTTGCGGCTGTACTGGGAAGACTTGGCTAAGGGTGCAGCAAGTTCTGGAGCAAGAGCCTTCAGCACTATTGTGCAATATTATCAGAGCCTACAACCTTTTGCAATATCAAGTGCCTTCAGCCCTTTCTTAATATCTGTGGAGTGAATCAAATTGGCTGGGGACCTCCCGAGGAGACGGAGATGGATCAGCCACTCGGCACTTTGGGCTGAGGATTGTTGCGAATGCCTCAGCCTTATCTTCTGCACTGATGTGCTGAGCTCCTCCATAATTGAGAATGGGGATATTTGTGGAGCCTCCTCCTTCAATGAATTGTTTAATTGTCCACCATCATTCTAGTTGGATGTTGCAGGACCTTAGAGCTTTAATCTGATCCGTTGGTCCGCTTAGCTCTGTCTATCACTCCTGCTTATGTTGTTTGGCATGTAATTAGTCCTGTTTTGTAGCTTCACCAAGTTGAAACCTCATTTATAGGTATGTCTGGTGTTGCTCCTGGCATGTCCTTTTTTACTCTTATTTAAACGAGGGTTGACCCTCTGGCTTGGTGGTAATGGTAGAGTGGTGGATATGACAGGCCATGAGGTTACAGATTATGGTTGAGTCAATTTCTGCTGCGGCTAATGGCCCAAAGTGTCTCATGGATGCCCAGTCTTCAGTTGCTAAATTTATTCAAAGTCCATCCCATTTAGCACAGTAGTAGTGCCGCACAGCACAATGAAGTGTATCCTCAATGTGAAGACGGGACTTTGTCTTCACAAGGATTGTGCGGTGATGACTCCGACCGATGCTGTCTTGGACAGATGCATCTGCGGAATGCAGGCTGGTGAGGACGAGGTCAAGTAAGTTTTTCCCCAAGTTCCCTCATCGCCTGCCGCAGTTCCAGTCTAGCAGCTATGTCCTTTAGGGCTAGGCCAGCTTGTTCTATGGCGGTAATACCAAGCCACTCTTTGTTTTGGACATAAAAATCCCATACCCAAAGTACATTCTGTGGCACCCTTGGTGTTTCCTTCAGTGGCTTTATACATGTGCTAATCCATCAGCTGAGGGGGAACAGAACGTGGTAATCAGCAGGAGGTTCCCTTGCCCATGTTTGACCTAGTGCCATGAAACTTCCAGTAAGCCTGATGTTGGGTGGTAAGAGTAGGAGAGTTTGGTTAGCCATACTGCAGAAGGCAGTGACAAACCATGCTGTTTGCCAAACATAATCATGGACCAATCCGATGAAAATCCATGGTTACCAAAACCCTCTTGCGGCATGGTTCCTAAAGGAAGAGTATCATACAACACAGAAGAAGGCTATTTGGCCCATTGTATCTGTGCTAGCCCTAAAACAATACCAAGCAGTTCAACTTCCACACTCGTTCCCCATCAAGCTTCAAATGACCTTCTTTTTAATTTATTCAAATTTCTTTCACAAGTTGCTGGCGAAAGCATTTCCATTGCGTTTTCAAATAATGCATAACATACTCACTTAGTAAAATGATATTTCCTCATCTCCCTCCTGGACCTTTTTGGCAATTACCTTCAATCTGTGTCCCCCTTGTTGCTGACCCTCCACCAGTGGAAACAGTTTCACCGCATCTGCGAAAATTATATTTTAGAATTTATTCTTGAGCAACAAATAAATGCTGTAAACTATTGTGGCTCATTATAATGTTTGTATCTGACATGCAACAGTGCTACAAGATACAAAAGGCATTAGTAATGTTGTGTTAACGATATCAGGTGAAACATTTTTCTCTCAATGCTCACTGGGATACCACAGTAAGAAAACCATTTCTATGTTTTAATTAAATGTCAAGTAAAATGCTAATAAGGTATTTTGAACGAGGTCTTATTAACTCAGTGTTCCTTTTCAGGTCTTTAAATTATGTAACATGATGTTAGCTTCCTTTATGGAAATGACTTGTATTGACAAATGGCTTGTTAGTGACCTCCATTTAGTAACTGAGGAGTAATGTTTACTGTCGCACTGTTATCTTTCACTGTATTACAATGTAAGTGTGAGTGAACGGCATCTTCACTTGCTGTCCTGTCATGCTGTTGGTATTGTTCACTTTAAGACGCCCAACACCTCGTCTTTTTGAATCTCAACGTGACCCAGGCTATCTACACACCCTTCTCCAGACTCAACATCCACCAGTTCCTTCTCTTTGGTGAATACTAATGCAAAGTATTCATTTAGTAGCTCGCCCATTTCCTCTGGCTCAACACATAGATTCCCTTGCCTATCCTTCAGTGGGCCAACCCTTTCTCTGGCTACACTCTTGCTTTTTATGTACCTGTAAAAACCCTTGGGTTAAACTCTACATGCCAATGACTTTTCGTGACCCCTTCTAGCCCTCCTGAGTCCTTGCTTGTTCCTTCCTACTTTCCTTATATTCCACACAGGCTGCGTCTGTTCCCAGCCTTCTAGCCCTGACAAATGCCTCCTTTATCTTTTTGACGAGGCCCACAATATCTCTCGTTATCCAAGGTTCCTGAAATTTGCCGTATTTATCCTTCTTCCTCACAGGAACATGCTGGTCCTGAATTCCTTTCAACTGACACTTGAAATTCTCCCACATGTCAGATGTTGATTTACCCTCAAACATCCGCCCCCAATCTAGGTTCTTCAGTTCCCACCTAATATTCTTATAATTAGCCTTCCCCCAATTGGGGCCCCAAGTGGGGCCTCACGGTAGCATGGTTGTTAGCATCAATGCTTCACAGCTCCCAGGTTCGATTCCTGGCTGGGTCACTGTCTGTGTGGAGTCTGCACGTCCTCCCCGTGTGTGCGTGGGTTTCCTCCGGGTGCTCCGGTTTCCTCCCACAGTCCAAAGCTGTGCGGGTTAGGTGGATTGGCCATGCTAAATTGCCCGTAGTGTAAGGTTAATGGGGGGATTGTTGGGTTACGGGTATACGGGTTACGTGGGTTTAAGTAGGGTGATCATTGCTCGGCACAACATCGAGGGCCGAAGGGCCTGTTCTGTGCTGTACTGTTCTATGTTCTATGTTCTAATTTAGCACATTCACCCTAGGACCACGCTTATCCTTGTCCACCAGCACTTTAAAACTTACTGAATTGTGGTCACTGTTCCCAAAATGCTCCCCTACTGAAACTTCTACCACCCGATTGGGCTCATTCCCCAATGCCAGGTCCAGTACAGCCCCTTCCCTAGTTGGACTGTCTACATATAGTTTTAAGAAGCCCTCCTGGATGCTCCTTACAAACTCTGCCCCGTCTAAGCCCTTGGCACTAAGTGAGTCCCAGTCAATATTGGGGAAGTTGAAGTCTCCCATCACTACAACCCTGTTGTTTTTACTCTTTTCCAAAATCTGTCTACCTATCTGCTCCACTATCTCCCGCTGGCTGTTGGGAGGCCTGTAGTAAACCCCCAACATTGTAACTGCGCCCTTCTTATTCCTGATCTCTACCCATATAGCCTCACTGCCCTCTGAGGTGTCCTCCCATCGTACAGCTGTGATATTCTCCTTAATCAACTCCACCACCCCTTTTACATTCCCCTCTATCCCGCCTGAAACATCTCAATCCTGGAACGTTTAGCTGCCAATCCTGTCCTTCCCTCAACCAGGTCTCTGTAATGGCAACAACATCATAGTTCCAAATACTAACCCAAGCTCTAGTTCATCTGCCTTACCCGTAATACCTCTTGCATTAAAACATATGCACTTCAGGCCACAAGACCTGCTGTGTTCAGCAACATCTCCCTGTCTGCTCTGCCTCAGAGCCATACTGGCCCTATTTCCTAGTTCTCCCTCAATGCTTTCCCCTTCTGACCTATTGCTCCGGTGCCCACCCCCCTGCCATACTAGTCAGGGCCGGCCCAAGGTACCGGCAACTCGGGCAGTCGCCCGGGGCGCCATATCCTAGGGGGCGCCAAAGACTCGGGTCCCGCGCATGCGCAGTTGGGCCGGTGCCAACCAGCGCATGCGCGGTGGCCGCCCTCCCCCAGGGCGGCCCCCTCCGCCCCCCCCCCCCCAGGGCGGCCCCCTCGCCCCCCCCCACCCCCCCGCCGTCCGCCCCCCCGCCTCGGCCCCACCCCCCCCGCCTCGGCCCCGCCCCCCCCGCCTCGGCCCCAACCCCCCGCCTCGGCCCCGCCCCCCCGAAGGGCGCTGAAGTTCAGCTTGCCCGGGGCACCAGCAACCCCAGGGCCGGCGCTGATACTAGTTTAAACCCTCCCGTGTGACACTAGCAAACCTCGTGGCCAGGATTTTTATGCCTCTCCAGTTTAGATGCAACCCATCTTTCTTATACAGGTCACACCTCCCCCGGAAGAGCTCCCAGTGGTCCAGATAATGGAAACCTTCCCTCCTAAACCGGCTGTTTAGCCACGTATTTAGCTGCTCTATCTTCCTATTTCTAGCCTCACTGGCATGTGGCACAGGGAGTAATCCCGAGATTACAGCCCTAGAGGTCCTGTCTTTTAACTTTCTGCCCAGCTCCCTGAACTCCTGCTGCAGGACCTCATGCCCATTCCTGCCTATGTCATTAGTACCACTATGTACAACAACCTCTGCCTGTTTGCCCTCAACCTTCAGGATGCCCGCTACCCATTCGGAGACATCCTGGACCCTGGCATCAGGCACAAGTAAGCTTCAATGAAGTTACTATGAAACGCCCCTAGTCACCACATTCCGGCACCTGTTCGGGGAGGCTGGTACGGGAATTGAACCCGTGCTGCTGGCTTGTAATGCAGAACAAGTTTAACCTACTGTGCTAAACCAGCCCCCTACTGTGGTAAAAATAAAACAAATGAGTATCCTATAATCTTAAACTAATGCAGACATGTAACAACAGATTAGGAAGGACTGTCTGTAACGCACACACACAAAGTCTACATTAGAAGATACTTTCTGCATTTTTAATAAACATAATTTTTTTGTATCAATGGGCAGCACGGTAGCATTGTGGATCGTACAATTGCTTCACAGCTCCAGGGTCCCAGGTTCAATTCCGGCATGGGTCAACTGTCTGTGCGGAGTCTGTACATCCTCCCCGTGTGTGCGTGGGTTTCCTCCGGGTGCTCCGGTTTCCTCCCACAGTCCAAAGATGTGCAGGTTAGGTGGTTTGGCCATGCTAAATTTCCCTTAGTGTCCAAATTTGCCCTAGTGTTGGGTGGGGTTACTGGGAACTGAGGATAGGGGATAGGGTGGAGATTTTGACCTCGGGTAGGGTGCTCTTTCCAAGAGCCGGTGCAAACTCGCTGGGCCTAATGGCATCCTTCTGCACTGTAAATTCTATGAAAAGACCAAAAAATGTAGGAATTAGCCCAGAGTTACTTTATTTCTGTTACTTTATATTATGGTTAATCCCAGAGCTGAAGGGGTTGGATTATGAGGAGAGGTTGAGTAGACTGGGACTGTACTCGTTGGAATTTCGAAGGATGAGGGGGGATCTTATAGAAACATTTAAAATTATGAAGGGGATAGATAGGATAGATGCGGGCAGGTTGTTTCCACTGGCGGGTGAAAGCAGAACTAGGGGACATAGCCTCAAAATAAGGGGAAGTAGATTTAGGACTGAGTTTAGGAGGAATTTCTTCACCCAAAGGGTTGTGAATCTATGGAATTCCTTGCCCAGCGAAGCAGTTGAGGCTCCTTCATTAAATGTTTTTAATGTAAAGATAGATAGTTTTTTGAAGAATAAAGGGATTAAGGGTTATGGTGTTCGGGCCGGAAAGTGGAGCTGAGTCCACAAAAGATCAGCCATGGTCTCACTGAATGGCGGAGCAGGCTCGAGGGGCCAGATGGCCTACTCCTGCTCCTAGTTCTTATGTTCTTATGTTCTTATGCCTCTCCTTGGCTTACAGTTGTTGTTCGATAGTTTGTGGCCTGAGCTCATGTCATAGTTGGAAACAAAATTGCAATAAATTAAATTTTAAAACACATTTGATCAGGAGTGTATTAATGTGTGTCATGACCCCATTATTTTCTAGGAGCAGGAGGAAGTGGGAGTTTGGTGGTGATGGTGTGGCTGTGAGTGTGGGGGACTAACCCCAAATTCCAAAGATACAAGAGGTCTTCCTATTACATTTGTGGTTCATGTTTGGAAGCAGGACGGGTCAGTTGATTGAGGCAGCAAAGTAAAAAAAAAAAGGCTGCAATTAGCAAGAGGAAGGCTAAAGGTTTCCTTCAGATGCTGGTCTTCTGCTTGGCATCAAAATGAATGTTCCAAAAGCATTACTTGCTTAATCTGACTGCTCCTATCTCCATTTCTCAAAATATTTCCTAAACATTGAGAAACCCAGCCGGCAGCCATGCAATTTATATCCGGAACCCAACTCTGCTCCCCTCAATTAAATATTGCACTGAGGTGTTTTACCTCTCCGAGATGGTACACATGTACTGCCCTGTGAATGTGGGCAGGTTTGGGGTCTAACCACCACCCTCGCAATTTTAAACTTTCTTTCTCTCCCACTTATCATGTGGGGTTAATATCGAGCCCCTTATGGCAATAGTATTCCTTTATTGTGGGTAATGAGAGAAACAACAAAAAGGGAATCAACTAAGAAAAGTTCGAAAGCTAAATGAGAAAACTTAGAGAAAGCTGGAGCAAAAAAAGGTATAAAATTAAATTGAAATTTCCAGAATGTTTAAATTGGACAGTTAAACCAGATAGACAGTGTGTGAAACTGACGACTTGTAAAACTATTTTACAAAAATATGTACAACATGCATGTCCATGCAGGAGTGACATACACAACTCAGTGTATAAGTTGTAATCAATAGTGTTATCCAGAAACAAAGCACAGGTTATTACATCTGTTCATTCATGCAGTGTGTATCTTGCCAGCTGAGCAACAAGAGGAAGAATACAAATTGGGTGCCAAGTAGGATATAACAGATCAAAAAACCAAGTGTACTTCGGTATTGCAGCAGTGCAAGCCTGTGGGACTCCTGCAAACTGACTTACAACGCTAGTAACTGTCAGTGGGTGGTACAGGAAATCATTGACTGAACAGGCCGTTGCATTATGGTCGTCCATCACCATGGTGATGTTCCCCATTTTTCAGTACACATAAAATACTTACTTTTTGGATTTAACGACTTGCCGCTCCATACGCCGAAGTTTATCTGTCTCCCTCGTATCATTTTTCTTTTATGGTATCGATGCTTTTGAAGGTGATCAGTTTACATGAACTAAGAATAAAGTTGCTTCAAAGGTGACCTGGACCAGTACAAATCAAAGAGATTTAAAACAAAGTACTTGTTTGCTTTTGATGCATTATATAACACTTCACCCATTTTGTCATTTTTTCCAAGTTCGTTCAAATTGGTTTGATCTATAAATAATATAGGAGAGGTTTCATTGTAAATAGAGAATAAGCTAGACAATGCAAATGTATACGGAGGGCTAGATGTACCCAATCAGGGTAGGGAGGTAAAACACGTCACCAAGGTGGGTTAATGCTACTTTCATTCCTACAGTTATCTGGTTATTGAATATTTATTTTGGACACAGTTTTTTGAGGATTGTGTCGTCTGTATGTCCTTGCAAATGTCCCAGCTGGAAATGTGCACCATTACACTCTCACTCCCACGTGGTTACAATTAAAATCCTGGGAGCATGATTGTGAAATTAAGCAGCGAAGGATGAAACTTGCAATCAGCTGACGATGCAGCACTTATGGTTGGGCTATAAAAGAGCCTTCTGGTGAAACAGGGAGGCACGGCATCACAGCCCATACATTCCTGCCCAACTTAATTGCCATTAACATAAGACTTCATAGAATCTCTACAGTGTAAAACAGGCCATTCCGCCCATCGAGTCCGAAAGGCCCACTCCTCTGCCCTTTCCCCGTCACCCAGCCCAACATTTGGACACCAAGGGGCAATTTAGCATGGCCAATCCACCTAACTTGTATATCTTTGGACTTCGGGAGGAGCTTTGGCACAACTCATGGCTGTCATGTATTCATGGTTACAGGAGAGGTGGAAGCATTTCCTTTATTGTGGAAGAAGCAGTGTTGTGCTTTTATGCGCTCTTCATTGAATGTACTGTACTTGCAGGCTGAGCTGGCCCTCCCTTCTATGCAATCTAAAGGATATTGTACACGGTAGCTCTAAGCAGGAATAATTAAAATGTGGTAGGTGAACTCCAAGCACTCTAAGGACTCTGCCAGCCATTACCCTGCTTTGGATGCACATTTGGACAGTAATGTAGGCCCCTCATTTTCTTACCTTGGCTGACTTCCCCCACCAAATTCCCACCGCAACCAGAGTGCCAGATCCTTCCCACTTCACTCTTCCATGCCCTTGACGCTGCTCCACAGCCCCCTTCACCCTTTCTGGTCCTGAGCCACCATGGAAGCTTGCACTCTCTTTTTTTAAGGGCAGCAGGGTAGCACAGAGTGGATAGCACTGTGGCTTCACAGTGCCAGGGTCCCAGGTTCGATTCCCCGCTGGGTCACTGTCTGTGCGGAGTCCGCACATTCTCCCCGGGTCTGCGTGGGTTTCCTCCGGGTGCTCCGGTTTCCTCCCACAGTCCGAAGACATGCAGGTTAGGTGAATTGGCCATGATAAAGTGCCCTTACTGACCAAAAAGGTTTGGAGGGGTTATTGGGGATGGGGGGAAGTGAGGGCTTAAGGTGCAGATTCGATGGGCCAAATGGCCTCCTTCTGCACTATATGTTCTATGTTCTCCTGTTCCACTCCATTGTTCTGTGGAGTTTGAACAAGGAAAAGTGCTGACCTTGCACACACCACAAACTGCCTAATGCGCACTACCTTTAAACGGTCATGAATTGGGTGCGTGGACTTTATCTGAGGTAGGACTTTACTAATAACTGGCTCATGTAAATAATATTCATGGAATGGCAATGCATTACAGGTATGAACCTGCCCTAGGTCCCTGTCCATGTGGAGTATGCATATTCTCCTCGTGTCTGTGTTGGTTTCACTCCCACAACACAAAGATGTGCAGGGTAGGTGGATGACCACCCTAAATTGCCCCTTAATTGGAAAAAAAATCATGGGGTATTCTCAATTAATTTTTTTTAAATATCAAAGTAATCCAAGTCCAGATTTAAAAGAAGAACATAGGGATTGCTGGACAAGAAAAGACTGACCTCCATTTAGTTCACCTTCTCCCTTCAAGGTAGTCGCTTGATACAGTGAGCATGGAGTCATTGACTACTCAGGATGAAACATCAGTGGCAAAAGAATAAAAGTGAAGATTTTTCACATTCTATAGAAAAGAGAAGCAATAAATTTCAACCGCAAGCACCCGATGCAAGGACCAATTTCATACTCCAGCAGTAAGTTGAAAATGACTCGCAATATGTTTTCAGTACTTTTGGGTTAACAGCTAAGCCAAGATTATGCTGACTGAGAAATTAAGTTCAATGTGAATGGAATACATTTGTACAAGTGTAGTATGGTGGGAATGATGGGCAGGAAAGCTAAATTAGTACGACAGAACAAAATAAATGTTCATGATATGGATATGATTCACTGAAGAATAGATATAAAATGTAATTTTAACTTATAAAATACATTGAAACAATGAAAGATGAGAGAGGTGGGACAAGTACCTGAGTGTGAAGTCTGGTATTTGTACCAGTACAACCAGCAAGGCCAGGGATACAGGGTATGAAACGGCAAAAGAACGACAAAGCAGTTTTAATAATTATGCCAAAGTGATACAAATGAACAACTCTTAACCTTTCTGGCACCCTGACATTTACTTCAAATCTCGTGGGGACTATGGGTATCCTTTTGTCTGCAAAAATTAACGTTCTGGCAGCCCTACATTTGAGCATCAGGGATTCGAGACCAAAACCATCGAAAAGCAGTTTTAAATTGCAAAGCTGGATGTTCTGCCTGTTGAAAGACTTCAAGTCGCAACGTTCAAGGATAAAGGTACAACAGCACAGACCAATTTCCCTTTCACCAGTTGTTGAGTGGCCCCAATGCTGATCATAAAAACAGCCACTGGAGGTCTCTCTCAGTGAGAGTTTATTTTTCCTCTTTTCCCCCATTGGACACCCCCACCACCTTCCTTGCAGCTCTTTGTGGATCCTGGAGAAGCAGGACTGTTTTATACTCTCCACAGAAATCCCCTGGCCCACTGCCTGCTGGAGTTGTTTGGGACCTCTGACTGTCGCTTTGTTTGGCAAACATGGCAGTTGTACTACCAATATTGTGCTTACCCGGCAACCAACCCAAAATCATTTTGTTCATGTTGCATTCCTAAGAAATAACAGAATTGAGTGGAATATGGTTTACAAGAGCCTTTAAATTCAAAGCAGTGCAGCTTCAGAGAGGGTTAGTGAAGAGAGCTTACAATTATGTATCCTTAATTTAAGGAAGGTCATGACATAGGGAGTGACGGAGATGGCTGAGATGACAGGTATGTGCAGAATTACTGCATGGCTAGCTTTTACTTATGCTTTGTAACATAAATGGCAGAGGCACTTTGATTAGTTCGTGTTGTATTAAAATCTGCGGTGAACTTAAGTTTTACAGGGACTTGAGAACTGTTAGCTCTGAGGACTCGTTGAATATTATGTCACCAGTGTGCAACACAAAAGTACATAGTTAGTGTTGTGGAACACTTTAATTGTAATTTTCATCTTGCCAATTTGAAAACATGTGAACAAGCAGGAAGGAAGAATAATAAGGCTTCATGCCATAAATGTGAGATTGTTTTCCTGAGAGGAACATTCATGTTGAACGATTTTGCAATAAAATCAGAATAAAACTGGAAAGCCACTTGTTCAGACTATTACTGCATTCTTATGAATATTTTGATTAAAGCATAGAGAGACTGTTCACTATAAACAAAAAAAATTGGCTTATTAAACTACAGAAGAGCAACGCTGCAAACAGCACGCAGAAAAATGAAAGAATGCACCGTATAAAACACATTCAAGTCAAGGAGGCATTCTGATCGATCTAAATTATGCTCCCAAAGAAATCAAATGATTTCCCCCATAATATTATCCAACTATCAGGTGAAGAATTAAGTTGTTATCTTTACCTCCATACCAAGAAGACCATTCTTTTGCGTGGTCACCTTTCCCATGAAGTGGTTTACGAAAGCAGTTCTCAGCATGCATTTAACTAGTTGATTGCCATATCCCCTTGTACTTTAGTTGTTGGTACTTTTTAATAGTAGGCAACAATGCCAAAATAAATATTGTTATTGTTGACCCACTTCATGTATATGTGTCTGCTATGACCTGTACTTAATAGGCAACTAGTACACTAAACTGAATTAAATATATTGCAAATCAGTGAGAAGGAGCTACAGAAGGACCAAGGACACCGTAGAAGTGCAAGTATCTACCCTGTCCATGGGCGAGATTTACCGGCCTCATCATGTGCAAATTGGTGACGTGTTGAGGCTGGTGAATGTCATGAGAGACTTCCCGTGAGATTTTCGATACTTGAGACAGCTTGCAAGATTCAGCCGAACTTCGCGAGACGTTGCAATCTGGATCTTGCTCTCACTGGACGTGATTTGATATTTCCACATGGCTCATTTAAATATCTCTGCGCCGGATTCTCCCAGCGGCCAGAAACTAACGCCCTCCCCAGCGTGGACCGGACACCGTTTAGTAGACCAGGCCTAATGACACCTGGGTGGTTTCCCAGGTCATTAGTTGGAAAAAGGACAGGGTGCCCCCCATGGCTCTCCCTATGGCAACTGGCCACCTTGGCACTGAGAGCCTGACAGCCTGACACTGCCAAGGTGTCTGGGTGGCACTTTCAGGATAGCAGGGCACTGCCAGGAAGGCTGTGCTTGGGTGCCAGGATGGCACTGCCAAGGATCAGGGCCTCATGGGGGGTCATCACTATGAGGGGAGTACGAAGTGTGGGGGTTGACGTGCGGGCACGAAGGGGCCTCATAAAGGTTGGGGGGGTTTAAGTGAGTCCAAATGGTGGTGTGGGGAGGCCCTCAGCGATCCCATAGCGGGGTGTGTCCTCACTTGGTGGGGGGGGGGGGGGGGTAATGGCCTATGTGTGCAGAGGGTGACATTGCCAGTGGGTATGGGGTGTGGAGGACACTTTATAGTTTGGGATACCCTTTCAAAATGGTGGCCCGATCTCTGAGGATCATCTGACCAGCGTGTTCAGCTCCCCACCGTTGAAACATTTTCTAAGTGTGGGCTTGACCAGCGA
This sequence comes from Scyliorhinus canicula, assembly GCF_902713615.1. Lineage (NCBI taxonomy): Eukaryota > Metazoa > Chordata > Chondrichthyes > Carcharhiniformes > Scyliorhinidae > Scyliorhinus > Scyliorhinus canicula. The sequence continues at coordinate 74,308,986 of NC_052162.1, read as the reverse complement.
GAAACTCCCTAAGGCCCCAAAAAATTACTAAGTGTGGTTGAATAGATGTGTGGATCTCACCCAAAAATCCGACGAGAGATGCTCTGCCAAACTTGCCCAAACTGCCCATCTAGAAATGTTTTGGTTGAATTGGGCCCCGTGTGCGTACGGCAGGAAAAATTGATATCTGATTTTCTTTGAGGAGTTCTCTGCAAGGGGACTATACCTTGCCAATAAAATCAAAGATGACTTAAGGCCCTCATGGGCAGCCAAAGAACTGCATTAGCACTGCGCTAGGTCGAGTGGTAAAAGTGATGATGACGTTAAAGTTATTTTTTTTTATCAAGTTGTTTAAGATCAAGATTACAAATGATCTAATTTGACATGCTGATGATTAAGTTAAATTCAGCACTCCGAGACAGCAGGAGAAGAAAATGCTTCCAATAAAAATGTTGTTGCTTTTCAGCAGAGTGTCTTTAGTTCACCCATCTGGTCATTCAAGCACCTGTGTGACACGCCAGCCTTTTCAAGGTTAACACTTTGCGAAGGTCCAAGTGGTGTGGAATTGCAGCCAAAGAATTCTGCACATGAACAGACAATTTCAAAACTTTGCCCTTGATAATTTAAAGAAGTTCTAGATTTTCATTTATGCTGGGATAAAAAGCTGACGTCCTTTTAAGTATGTATTGAAAAAGTTGTGCACCTACAGGAGTCAAACGTGGTACAAGATGTCCAGGTTAGGTGGATTGGTCATGCTAAATTGCCCCTTTTGTTCAAAGGCTAGGTGGGATTACTGGGATAGGGCAGGGGAGTAGGCCTACGTAGGGTGCTCTTTCGGAGGGTTGGTGAAGGCCCAATGGGCCAAATGGCCTCCTTCTGCATTGTAGGGATTCTATAATTCGATGAATTCCAGAAGATCACTTGACCAAGTTCAGTTGCACACTGAACTACTCGAGAAAACATTTATTGAGCCTGTAACTTGTTTTTTCAATAATAATCTTTATTATTGTCACTAGTAGGCTTACATTAACACTGCAACAAAGTTACTGTGAAAGCCCCCTAGTCACCACACTCCGGCGCCTGTTCGGGAACACAGAGGGAGAATTCAGAATGTCCAATTCACCGCACAAGCACGTCTTTCAGGACTTGTGGGAGGAAACCGGAGCACCTGGAGTAAACCCATGCAGACACGGGGAGAAGGTACAGACTCCGCACAGTCAGTGACCCAAGCCGGAATGGAACACTGGTCCCTGGCGCTGTGAAGCAACATTGCTAACTACTCTGCTACCACGTGCCCCCGATTTTGATTCCAGGTTTGGTGGTTTGGGAATGTCATCCTTTTTATATGAAGGTCTAACCTTTGTTTTCGATCCTAACCCTTCAACCTCTCCAGGAATGTGACTCCAGCTTCACACTCTCTAAATGCCAGTTGTAAATGTCTTGCCTGCCTCTATGCCCACATTTTGAGTCGTGTTGTTTTCAGGTCCTTGCCTGCTGCACCTTTCTTCCATTTTTACTCAAATTGTCATTTCACAGTTGGATTGTTTCACTGTGCATTATTTACACAGGCTAAGTGGCTGTTGAGATTGGTGACTGGCATTTATGCAAGATTATATGGTTTAGCCACTCAATTCCACATCTGTTTCCCTTTAAAACAGAAGATTCATACAATCAGCATTTACTGCAACTGTGCTTATAACAAATTAATTAGTTTGGAATTGACAGAAAGAATAATATTCCCACAAGAAAACAAAAACAATAGGATCTATTGAAAGTAATTAGAGAACAACAGCAATTGAAAAGATAACACAACCTGTACTGGACTTTAAATACAAAATCACTTGGAAGGAATGCATCTGATAATCTGACTACTTAACTGAAGCAAAACATTATGCTGTCAATCTTTCTCTTGGAACATAAATCATAAAGATGAAAATATCACTTCAGCAAAGTACAACCTCTATCTGTATACCCAGCTGTTTATTATAAAAATGCTTTTCGCAGAATATATGGCAATAGAATTGGATAGTGTCTCCAGCATTATTGATTACTATGTGATAATGTCAGTCACAAGGTCACCACAAGCCAATTAAATCCCCAAAACATAAAGCTACCATCCTCAACCTTTACCCAATACAGCCAGCCCAATAATGTATAAAAATTATGTAAGTGCTGAAACATGACACTTGGCAGCTCTGTATTAATCTCCATGGCTCGAGTATCTCGTCTTAGTGTCACCTTTGTCCTGCCTCCAAACCATAGTGTTTCTCTGCAGGTCATCTATCAACTCAGTCACTCTCTTTCCTATTGTGAATGTATATCATGGAATTCCTACAATGCAGAAGGAGGTTATTTGACCCAATGCAATTTGCTGGTGATTGTGGGTTCTTGCTGTTTGGCTGAGAACCCAATGATGCAGGATGGGGCACATTAACTGGAAAATAAATCCACATCCTATGACAGAATGCAGCACTCCTCTCAACACCAGTGTAGCTGCAACACTTAAAGTGACATGTCTCAAAAGTAATGAGCTGGATTTTCCAGGGTGCCACTGTCCTCGCTCCCTGGGCCTAAAGTCAGGGGTGGACATGGGGAAGGGTGGGGGGATGGTGGTGGGGAGGGGTGGGGAGGGGGGGGGGGGGGGGGGGGGTGGTGGGGTGGAGAAGAGGGTGGGGGGAGGGTGGTGGGGAGGGGGGGGGGGGGGGGGAGGGGGGTGGTGGGGTGGAGAAGAGGGTGGGGGGAGGGTGGGTGGAGGGGGTGGTACGGGCCTGTGATCCTGATGCAATTCAACTTTGGGAGCAACATTAATTGCTTTGAAGCGAAGCATCAGACTCTTTCTTGGGTGAAAGCCCTGCCTTTTGAGCACTGCCACCCAACTGAATGGCTCTGTAATCTCAGCAGCGACTGCTGGGAGTAGAGGCCACTGCTGGAACTGCAGGGAATCCCACTACGCTGAGCAGGCCAGGTAAGTGCTGGGGGTTGGGATCTTGGCAAAGCGGTCTGGGTTCAAGGGGCCATGGGTGTGGGTTGAATGGAGATTAACCATGGGGTGAGGGGTTCCACCAAAGGCCCAGGAAAGCCTTCCCCTATATCAACCAGCATAGCTAACGGTGCCAAGATTCACACTTTACATAGGCGAGCCCTTCCCATCACAGGTAAAGTATCAGGATGGCGGGGTGAGGGAGGGTTGGCAGTGAGAGATATGACTCTTAAGTGGCCATTGACTGGCCATTTAATGGCCTCAATAGACTCAAGAGCTGACAGATCAAACGATGCCACAGCTGCCTCTTGCAACATTTTAGACAAGTTGGGGGTGGGGTAGACAATGGGAAGGCGACTCACAGGATTTTACCTGATCCTTGCCTTCCAACACACTGGAGTGCAAATGTGAAATCCAGCCCAATGCGCAGTAAAAACAAAAGAAATAAGAAATAAGAGCAGAGGAAGACAAGTTGGCGCCTTTGAGCACGCTCTGACATTCGGAGCATGGCTGATCCGCAACCTTGACTTTACCTCGTGCCCTATCCCCACTACCCATGACTCACTTCATATCCAAAAACTTGCCAATCTCTCTGTCATGAATATACTAAATAACTGAGCATCCACAGCTCTTATTGAGTAAAACATTCCAAAAGTTCATAACCTTTCGAGTGGAGAAATTTGTGATCTTTCCAGTCTTATAAAAAGTCAAACCTTTACTCTTAGACCGGCCACGGGAAGCATCCCTTGCAGCATTTACCCTGTCACACTTCTTGAGAATTGTGTATGATTTAATGTGATCACTTCAATGGAGCATCAATGATGCTGTTTCTGCAAGAGGAAACAGTGTCAGGTTCATTACTGGATCCCACTTTAAAACAATCCCTTCCAAACCACCAACAAAGAAAACACTGAAGTGAACTACATGCATCACTGAGACAAGAAACACACTGTTCCTAAAATAAGCACAGCCATACCAAGAAATATTAATCTGATGATGTATAGGGTTCATGGAATCATATAATCAAAAATGTGCAGGGCATCACAAATTTATCATATATAATACATATATACATATATAAGTGTGTGTGAATGCAAATGCTGTGACTAGCTTGAAGAAGAAAATTAGACAACCTCTCTGACCACTTTACTCAATATATTTTAGGTTGCTCAACATATTATACTGCCAATGATCCCAAGGGCTTTCTGACTTTTGCAACCTTTGCTGCCAATTATTCCTCTCCCCTTCAGTGTTTTAAATGCATTTCTACTTGCTCTCCACATTAATCAGGATGTTTCAATCGTAAAATCCAACACTCTAAATGCAATTATGCTTTTCAAAATTTCAAAGTGGCATTACTCAAAGAAGATAAATGGACTGCACCTAGCCAAATAGATGATCAGTGATGTTTCTGACATGGAGATGCATCAAGTACTTTCCTCCCTTGTTAACTGGCCCTATTTCAGTTCATTATTGCACAGCTTAATATTTATGATTATGCTATTGAATATCTAATTGTTATGGGCCAGGGTTTAGAGAACCACAAAGTATATCATGGAGTTCACCTGACCCACACCTTTTAATAGATTGTGGTATGGGGAGCACACGGCCCACTCTACAGGTGTGGTGCAGCGGATATGGAAAAGTATTTGTTAAAGTAAAACAATGTTTATTCTATGAACTCAAGTTAACCTTTTTAAAATATACAGTGAACATCTTAGAAACCATCAATTCAAATACAACCCCCAAAGAATACAACACTAAGTAACCCTTAATAACTTTACAAACAACATCCAGAAGACAAAGTAAACACCTTTTAACAGAAGCACATCAGGTTTACATTCACTACTGAAAACATTTATAATTCTGAATTCACCAAATGATCAAGAGATAGTATTTTCGTGGCAAAGAGATCAACAGTACACCTGCTTTGTCTGGCTTCAGCTCCAACACTGAAAAAACTAAACCAAAAAAACACAGACACACCCAAGCTTTTCTCAAAGTGACACTAAAAAGCAGAGCCAGAACTCAGCTCCACCCATACTCTGACATCAATGCAGTAACATTAGCATTCAAACATTTCTTAAAGTGACATTCTCATGACATAATAATGCTTAAAAAATATAGCACCCAATGGATAGATTGGATTTTCTTCGGCAACTTATTGTCAAGTGGAAAACTACACTTTTTTGTGGTTGGGTATTTCTAGTGCTTTTACTGAACTAGTGTTTTTCATACACGTACAATCAAAGGTAAATAGTCAACAGAGAAATTAAACACATCTGTTTCATCAACTGTTGAGGGAAAATTCCATTAAACTTAATTAATTAATCATTGAAAGGATTTTCCACAAGATTACATTCCAGATGAACCATTGTGTGAGGCACCCGATGTTAATCTGCCGGCACACACAAATCCAGAATAAAAAGATTTCCCAATTATGATGCAGTGAATCTATATAGGGAGAAGACCAAAGTTTTGAAGTTGCTGAACTGAGGTGCAGAATTCTGACAGTAGTAGAGAAGGATGAGGGTAACGGTAATGCAGGGCTTTGTGAGGAAAGGACACAAATTGAGAAGTTTTGGATAAACTAAACGTTTATCAAAGACAGAGAGAAGGTGAATGTGCAGGGCAGTTGAGACCTCTGAGGTGGTGAAGGTGTTGAACTGCCAGCGGACCTCTTGTCTTCAGCTTTGCCTGATGTTTCCATTCCAATTAACTCCTCATCGTTTGAGCATGTCTAAGCTGCAATTGATTTCCGCAGGGTTGATTATCTGCAGGTTGAGGGCTGTAGGTTCCAGTGGGACTGCATCTGTCATTTCTCCTGTTTCTCATCACCTCAGGACCTGTTTGTATATCTATCGGTAACACTTCACAGCTAAATAGGCGCTAAGGAATTTGATTATGGTGGAGGAAGCGTTGCTGCCGGTGCTCTCAGATGAGGAGGTTCTATTATGTCTTGGTAGCGTGGCAATGGCTGTGGATGCCCAGTACAGGGTGATTCACTGCTTTCGCTATTTGCTGTAGTCCTCAAAGTGTTTGTTTGGATTACTATACTCATTGTCATATTTTCCGAAATTGATGTTGATATTATGTATGTAATGCTGAGGGATATGAAAAATAATTTTTATGAATTGACTTTCAAATGTGAATGCATTTCAGATGTTGTTCTAATAGGAATTTTCATATTATGCATAAAACCTATAATTTATTTAGTGCAAGGCCAAAAATTGATCATAGAGTATTTACTTTATACATCAGATTTACTCAGATTTGTTAGTGATTTGCAGATTGCAGCAAAAGTTGTGGAAATCTTTCTTTTTTTTTTTAAAGAGTACACATTACAGTCCATATATAGGAAGAATCACGGCCTGGGAGGGCCAGGCTCTTAAATCAAGCAGATATTTTTTTTAAAATAAATTTAGAATACCCAATTCATTTTCTCCAATTAAGGGGCAATTTAATGTGGCCAATTGACCTTCCCTGCACATCTTTGGGTTGTGGGGGCAAAACCCACGCAAACACGGGGAGAATGTGCAAACTCCACATGGACAGTGACCCAGAGCCGGGATTGAACCTGGGACCTCAGCGCCTTGAGGCAGCAGGGCCATCTCACTGCGCCACCGTGCTGCCCAACCAAGCAGATATAACCAAAAGAGGTCAAGGAAGTCAACAGCAGGAGAGTGAGTGGTCCCTCCAACCTAGTGGGAGTGTCCCAAGAGCTTCAAGTACCTAAGGAGTGCTGAAAAGGTGAATGTGTTAACACTTTGAGGTGCCAAACCCTGCGTTTTGACATTCCCAGCATGCTCCTGTACATCCCACCTCAGACTAGCACACCAGCTGGCAGCTCCACTCATTCCCCCAGTGTTGTGGTGAAGGCTGACAGCAGGCAATGCAGGTCAATGTGTGTGAAGTCCAAGGCAGGTGAACTGACTTCTAAGTTAAAAAACATCTGTCAACCAGCGTGAGCAGAATTTCAGAAGAAATGCCATGACTTGTGTTAATATAGCTCCTTTCACCATCTCAGGACCTTCCAATGCATTTCACAGTCAAAGGTGCACCTTTGAAGTGTAGTCACTGTTGTGATGTCAGAAACCTGGCAGAAACTGCAAAGTGATTATGAGCAGATAATCTATTTTTTTTTAAATAATGTTGGTTGAGGAATACATATTGGAGAGAACAATGGGGAGAGAACTCTGCTGTTCAACAGAGTGCCATTGGATCTTTCGTATCCACTTGGGACGACAGACAACTTCTCATCAAAAATACATTACTTCAGAGTGCAATGCTACCTCAGTACTGAGGGAGTCTCAGCCTAGATTTTGTACTCGAGTCCCTGAAGCTAACAGAAGCGTTTGCAAGATTTCAGTGCAACAGAAATAACTTACTTACATGAAGGCTTAAAATACAAACTGCCATAGGAACTCTCGAAGGAGTATGATATTTAAATAAAGCTTTAAGCCTCTTGCTAACCCACAAGTCAAAGTACAAGTAAGAATAGATTTAAAGCACCCAAGTGCAAGGCTTCATGTTTGATTAGGTAAGTATAAGATGAAAGAAGCCATGCCGAGAGATCAGCCAGCACTAGGGCTGAAGTAACCTTGCCCATCCTTTTGTTGTCAATCCCTGATGCACCTACTGGCAAAGATTGAAAATGGGTTTGAATTTTTTTTTAAAAATATGTTCATGGGACATGGACATGGCTGGGCCAGCATTTATTGCCCATCCTTAATTACTCTTGAGTTAAGGGTCACATTGTGGTGGATCTGGAGTCACGTGTAGGCCAGATCAGGTAAGGATGACAGATTTCATTCCCTAAATTATATTACTGAACCAGATGGGTGTCATGATATGCGGACATGCAGATAATGATATACAGACAGGCACAGACAGGCAGCTAATGAACACAGAGAACAGGACATGACCAATGAGAAGGCAGGACACTAAGGGGTGGTATCTCACTATAAAAGGCACGAGGCACTCACACTCCACCTCTTTCCACTGATTAACATCTACAGAGTGAGTCGGGGTGTATTTACAGTATCACACCTCCAGCACGTGGCTCAGAGCTAGTCTGGTTCAGTCAGACAGAGTAACCACACTTAGGTTAGCAGAGAGTCAAACTCATAGAGAACTGTGCTAACTGTGCTACTGGTTCAATAAATCAGATTGAACTAACTTCAAGGTCTGGAGTATCTTTGGTTAAAGCTGCATCCAGTTGCAGCCTGTGTTATCCCAGAGTACATAACGCAACAATGGTTTTTTACGACAATTGATTAATTCATTGGCATCATCAGATTTTTTTTATTGAATTCAAATTTCACCACCTGCAGTGGCGGGATTTGAACTTTGGCAATTTTCCCTGAGTCTCTGGATTACTAGTCCAGTGGCTATGCCACTGTCTCCCCTAAATTGTAGATTCGTCCTGTCAGTTGTGAGCATTGCAGCCACTCGGCAACATACTGACAGTGCTTCCAGATTTAACTGCCTCTGCCTCACTTTCGGCTACCGTTGGGCTCATCCACAGCATCAGTCAATGTACAGCTCACACTTCCATACAAAGAAGTCACTCGTGCATTTTGACTTAACTTGAAATGAAAATCACTTATTGTCACAAGTAGGCTTCAAATGAAGTTACTGTGAAAAGCCCCTAGTCGCCACATTCCAGCACCTGTTCGGCGAATTGAACCGTGCTGCTGGCCTGCCTTGGTCTGCTTTAAAAGCCAGCTATTTAGCCCTGTGCTAAACCAGCCCATTGATTCAGAGGAAAATGACGACAACAATAGAACAGTTTAAAAACTGAGATTGATGATTTTATTTTGTTACCGTAAGAAGTCTTGCAACACCAGGTTAAAGTCCAACAGGTTTGTTTCGAATCACTAGCTTTCAGAGTGCTGCTCCTTCATCAGGCGGATTTATTTTATTAAGCAAGGGTATAAAGCATTACAGATGGAGTTAGGCAAAAAGCTATTCATGATCTAATTGAATGGTTGGAATGGACCTACCCCTATTGAGAAGATTACTCAGTTTCACCAGATTTTCACCAGGAGGTATAATTGATCCTTATGAAGGTGAAAGGAAATTTCAAAGCTCTATTAGTAAGATGGGCGAGTGACTAAGATGTGGAAGGTAGTAAATGTTAAGTGGCGCAGTTTACTAACAAAAATACCAGCAGTTATTATATTGAATATAAATGGACTGGAAGCGCAAATCAATTTGAGAGAATAGGTTCATAGAATATTAAAAGCAACATCTCATGGTAATAAGGCATTGCAAAAAGATATTCAATTTATGTTTTATCTGAAGAGGTATAAATAGAATAATAATGATCCTATATAAACTTTGAAACATTAAGTAGAATGTTGAATACTATTTAACACAGGAGTTGAAGATCTCGTCCACAGTCTGGAGAGCCAGTGAGAGCCTCATTTGGGGAAGGCCCACCATATTAAGTGCCCTTTGCATCTAAGTAGCCAGTCATGGGCCTTCCCTGGGACAAGAAACACTGCAAACACAGATGTCTCAGTTCCTCCTGAGAGCTGCCAACCATTTAAGAGCCAACAACTGGGCATTTCCAGCAATGCGAGTTGGAATGGTGGCAGTTGCTGTCAATGCACATCTGGAGAGGTCCAGGATCAGTGAGAGACCCAGGACAAATATGAATGAGGGTGGGGTGGGTGTTGCAGTGCCGCTGTTCCGGGGAGGGGGATCAGCAGGAAGGATCAGCAGGAAGTGTATCAGATGGCTCTCAGTGGGAGCCCCCTTGCCTGGTTCCTTGTTCAGGCACTGAGTGTCTGATAATGAGCACCCCAACCTCAGAAGCCCAAAGTGTGCACTCATTGCCCACTTAAGGCTCTCAGTTGGGGTGGGGCGGCAGGGCTGTCCATGAGCCTTCCTGCCCCGGACTTAATAGGGCCAGATATGGGAAGGTGGCGAATATTCCATCTGCAAACCTCCTGCCTGATTAAATATTGCTGATGGGATTTGGGAGACATAAGCATGAGTTTAGACGATGGGTCAAGAACAAAGGTTCTTCGGGACAATCTAAATGTAAAACATTTATGATCAAGAGTAGGAGAAAGTATGGAGGCACATTGCTACATCCAAGCGCCAGTTCGATTCTGGCCTTGGAGAGTTTGCACGTTCTCCCGGTGTCTGCGTGGGTTTCTTCCGAGTTCTCCGGTTTCCTCCCACAGTCCAAAGATGTGCAGGTTAGGAGGATTGAATATTCTAAAATGCCCCTTAGTGACCAAAGATGTGCAGGTTAGGAGGATTGAATATTCTAAAATGCCCCTTAGTGACCAAAGATGTGCAGGTTAGGTGGATTGACAGGGTTATGGGGATAGGGCAGGGGAATGGTCCAAGATAGGGTGCTCTTTCAGAGGGTCAGCACAAACTCGATGGGTGGAATAGCCTTCCTCGGCACAGTAGGGATTGTAAGGCTTTTTGCACACTTCTGAGGCTGCAAAACCTGTTTCTAGGGTTAACGCGTAAGACTGGGACTAAGATTAAATTGGATCGATGCATGAGTAAATTTGTTTCAAAATATCAGTTTGTGTGGAAGATGAGCAAGATGGTTTGGATGGGCTGAGTTGCCTTTTTGCTTATTGTATTTGTGATTTTATTTCCTGTTTTGTATTTTGTGTTATTTTTGTGTTGGCTTTGATGCACTTACTTGGTGAGGAAAAAAAGTATTTTCACCATCTCTGGGTGACTTGTGTAATCTTGTGTATAAGTGAGAATGACAAGTGTATCGTAAAGAAATCTACTAAAAGGAATGTTGAAACATAGTGCAGAATATCCATTTGAACGAGCCAAATATGTAGCGGAAAATTGAAATGCAATGTTTTTCCCTATGGCACTGGATGCTCTTCCAGGCCTGAAAAAGAAATGGATGTTTAAATGCTGGCTCCAAGACATGTCTTCAAACTGAGTTTCTATTGGAAGGTACAAAGTGTGATGTTTGCATGGTTCTGTGGATCGAAGTAAATGAAAAAAGGAAACCTGAGAAAAACCTGAGCTGGATGGCACAATCTGTGAGCTTGGTTGATGACATTTTCCCCCTGACTTGCTGGGTGCTCCTAGATCCATGGAATCCCTACTGTGCACAAGGATGCTATTCAGCGCATCTAGTCTGCACCAACCCGACGAAAGAGCGCACCAATTAGGCCCACTCCCAGCCCTATCCACGTAACCCCGTAACCCCCACTAACCTGCACATCTTTGGACACTAAAGGGCAATATGGCATGGCCAAACCACCTCACCTGCACACCTTTGGGATGTGCAAAGAAACCAGAGATGTTGAGGTGGATGTTCAAATGCTGGTTCCAATGACGGCAATATTTTTCAGTCCTCTTCCAGCTCCAGCTGGTATCCTTGTGTTCTGCGTCATTTGTTGCATAGGCATCAACAGTCTCAATATATTTTAAGTTGAAGGAGCACAACAATGTCTCGCAGTTAGGGCAGCACGGTAGCACAAGTGGATAGCACTGTGGCTTCACAGCGCCAGGGTCCCAGGTCGATTCCCCGCTGGGTCACTGTCTGTGCGGAGTCTGCACGTTCTCCCCGTGTCTGCGTGGGTTTCTTCCGGGTGCTCCGGTTTCCTCCCACAGTCCAAAGATGTGCAAGTTAGGTGGATTGGCCATGATAAATTGCCTTTAGTTACCAAAAAAGGTTAGGATGGGTTATTGGGTTACGGGGATAGGGTGGAAATGAGGGATTAAGTGGGTCGGTGCAGACTCAATGGGCCGAATGGCCTCCTTCTGCACTGTACGTTAATAAAAAAGTAAAAAAAAACATTTACAGCCAGGCCTGGATGCCAGTAAATATTGAACAGCTGAATTACGATACAAAGATTTTATGAGTGAAGTCCTTTGGCAGTTTGAATTTACGCCCTGTTAAAACATGGGTGTGCATGATCAGCGATAAAAAAGCTGTAAGATTTATATGGATTTGGAACCAGGAGGATCATACTCAGGCATTCACTTAACTTAACACAACCGGTACAAGTGGTGTTTATTTGCAAAATTTATTATCTTAGAGTGTGCACTACCCTTCAACCTACACATCGAATGGAAAATTGGACCTCTCACTTTGTCATTGAATATTCAATTGCTGTAACTATTAAAGTGAAAAGCGCAGTAATACAATTAGAAATAAAGAAAGATTGGGTGGAAATAACATTGGCATTACCCCTTCTGCAACTGTTGACAGAATAAAGGCACAATAATCATTGGTGAGGTGAGTTTAGCAATACACTGACTCTTCAATCTTGAATACCGTGGGCAGCACGGCATTGTGGATAGCGCAATTGCTTCACAGCTCCAGGATCCCAGGTTCGATTCCGGCTTGGGTCACTGTCTGTGCGGAGTCTGCACATCCTCCCCGTGTGTGCGTGGGTTTCCTCCGGGTGCTCCGGTTTCCTCCCACAGTCCAAAGATATGCAGGTTAGGTGGATTGGCCATGATAAATTGCCCTTAGTGTCCAAAATTGCCCTTCATGTTGGGTGGGGTTACTGGGTTATGGGGATAGGGTGGAGGTGTTGACCTTCAGTAGGGTGCTCTTTCCAAGAGCCGGTGCAGACTCAATGGGCCGAATAAGCTCCATCTGCACTGTAAATTCTATGAATATGTGCAAGGGAGAGAGAACCTTACAGAAGTGTGTAATATATAGGGTGTGATTTAACTAAATGGGAACAAAGTCCCATAGTGAGCGTGTTTAGCTTTGTGTTTTCCTGGTGCATGCAGCGCCGAGAAACATAACTCTATTGAACGGCACTCGGGTTTGATAGGGGACCTCAGCGGTGAACGTGTGGCCTATTGTCTGCTCCGAGGAGCTCCACTTGCCGGAGGCATACCCAGGCCTCATGCAAGGCCGCTTTTGCACCTCTCTTCCTCGGTCTATTGGGCAGCTGGCTCTCTATTCTCACCGGCTGCCTCCTGTTTCTCGGGCGCAGGCTCCACTGCTGCAGCATCCTCCTCCTCCTCGAGCAACTCCAGCTCATACAGCTGCAGTGCATCCCCCAAGGCTGTGGTGACTAGCAGGAAGGCTACCATTGCTAGTTGAATTCCAATATCCATTGTCTGCAGGGGGTGAAAGGCCGACATGTAAGCATAGTGCATACCCCCATGCCCAACCAAGCCCAACGGGCTACACGGTGGCCCCGGTTGCACTCGGACTCTGCCCTCGCATGTCTCCCTCCGCGCCGTGGGGCCTCTGGTGCTGGTGCCCATCCCTACTGTCATGGGTACTGTCAGATGGCACTGCCCATGGCAGTGGCCCGCTGTGGCACTCATATGGACGTTGCCCTTAGGTGGACTGCATAATGCCCCGCCGGCGGGTAGCAGCCAATTGGGGAGGGGTTGGCGTGACGAAGGGTGGCGTGCGGGGGTGGTGGAGTGGTCGGTGGGTCTGAAGCGTGGGTTGTGGTGGGGTGGGCTCTCCCATATGGCCCGTGTCACTCTGCAGAACCACGGGCCAAGGTGGGTGCTCAGTGGGGTGCGCAGCAAGTTAGCTGTCTTGCAGGCTGCAGCAATGATGGTCCGTGCTTGGACAATCTGTTCTTGTGTGGGGTCATTCCCCCCCCACCCCCCACCTCTCCCAGGACCCCAACCCGGCCAGTTTCAGGATAGGTAGTCCACGGTCATGTCTCTGCATGTCCAAATTCTCTCGCTCCCGTATCAGCCATTTCCCTATTTCCCAACTTTTAAATGCACAACTGCACCTCGCCATCGGGTATTTCCTACAGCGGAAGTAGAGATTCATGGAGGCTCTGGAGAATACTGGGTCAGGCCCACTAATGGTATGCAAACGGTGTTTACTGTACGTGCGGAGTAACGCGCATTGATGCTGCTGTCCAAGTACTGGAGAATTCGGATTTGGCGGGAACCCGGTGCCGGTCACAATTTCAGCATCAAGGCCGATTCTTCGCACCTTCATCTTTCCTGATTTTGGCGTTGACCAATGGAGAATCTCACCCCCTCTGCCCAACATGAATATACCTACGGGTCCCTTCCATGCACAGAAACATTAAATTAGACCCACCTAAAACTATACCTTATTCCAAATATTTACCTACACAAATATAAATCGCTCAAAACTACTTTTGTTTGCCTAAGAGGAAGTTCTTCATACATTTTTGTTAAAACTCAGGTTGGCGGCTGGAGCCAAAAGCAGGAGGCAATCCCACTTTGGCAGGCGATGGGACCCATGGAGCGACAGTCTGGGTGGTGGCCAGTTAAATGGTGGCCATTGAGTCTGTACCATCACAATAAATGACCATCTTCACCAGCTCCCCCGCCTAGCACTCACCCCGCCACCCCCCCACCCCCCAAGCACTAACCCTGCACTGAGCTGTCAGCTCAATCAGAGAGTCGGCAGCACCACCACCAGTGGTGGCCGTTACTGAAACTGCATCTGATGCGAGAAAAATTGAGTGTGTCCCCAGCAAATCGACCAGTCTCTCAGCTGTCACGGTTAAAATGCCTGCGGAGGTGGGGAGTGGCCCTCAATTGGACACTTGATGAGCTCTGGGTGAGTGGCTAATCTGCCAGCTTTCCCACTGCGAGCAAAATGGCACTGTGACATGATAAATGCACCACCAATGCCTTTCAGTATCATTTTGACATCCTTCTCGCCTCCGAGCACGCTGCCAAATTGCTGGTAAAATTCAGGCCATTGAGTTTTGAGAGGTGGTTGATTTTGATTCTGGAGGTAACAAGTGCATTCTCGTGTAATGCAGGAAAAAGCACACTGAACACACAAAGATTCCAGTTCAGTGATCCGTTATTTCACTGGCACCAAATCTATAACACACATGAGGAGCTTATCGTAAAGAGACAAACTCCTCACAGTGGACGATCATTGCGCCACCATTACCCGAAAACAGAAGAAAACCATTGAGAGCTCACCCCCTCGTCTCGAATCAGCAGTGTTGTACCCTTTTATGTTAAACAATAGGAAGAATGAATGCCTTGTGATTCTGAACCTTTCTCTTTTACCTCCTATCCCCACACTTCACACAATGGATTTGGGTTTAAACTGGACTTGACATCCAGCAAAGGAAATAAAGCTGAGAGCTTGTGGCACTCCTGTTGAGCCACAGTGCTATCTTCAGCATCTTGGGGGGTTGGGGGGGGGTTGGGGGGGGAGGGCATGGGTATGTAATTCCAAGCTGTCTAGACTGTCATCCTTGGTTTTCAGCAACTTGTTGCATGCTCTAATACCTCTCTCCTGGCATTGGTTCCCCAGACGCTGACATTCACTCTTCTAACTGCTTCCATCGGGCAGGAGATACGAAAGTCTGAGACCACGCACTAACAGGTTCAAAAACAGCTTCTTCCCTGCTGTTACCAGGCTCTTGAATGACCCACTTATGGACTGACCTGGGGCGGGATTCTCCCGCAATCGGCGGGGCGACCCGTACCGCCACCAAGAGCGGCGTGAACCACTCTGGTATCGGGCCACCCAGAAGTTGCAGAATCCTCCGCTCTTCCGGGGGCTAGGCCGGCGCTGGAGGGATTGGCACCGTGCCAACCGGCGACCAAGGGCCTCCGCCGGCCGGCACGAGTTGGCGCATGTGCAGGACTGCCAGCGTGTTCTGGCGCATGCGCAGAACTGCTAGCATGTTTCCTGCGCTTGCGCAGGGGGTTTCTTCTCTGCGCCGGCCATGGCGAAGCTTTACAGAGGCAGGCGCGGACGGAAAGAGTGCCCCCATGGCATAGGTCCATCCGCAGATCAGTGGGACCCGATCACGGGTCAGGCCACCGTGGGGGCTCCCCCGGGACCCCGCTAACCGCCCTCCAAGCCAGGTCCCGCTGGGATGGACCATGTCCATTTCATGCCGGCGGAAACAGCCGAAAACGGGCGGCCACTCAGTCCATTGGGGCCCGGAGAATTGCCGGGAGGGGCTGCTACCAACGGCCCCCGACCGGCGCGCCGCGATCTCCGCCCCCGCACGAAAACCGATGCCAGAGAATTTGGCAGCTGCCGTCGGAGTTGCGGGGTGGAATTCATGCCACCCCCCGGCAATTCTCCGACCCGGCAGGGGGTCGGAGAATCCCGCCCCTGATCTCTTCGCACATCTTTTCTAGTGAGTAGTTATGCACTCCTGTATGCTCACCCATTGGCTATGCCTATGTATTTACATTGTGTATTCACAAATGTCCTATGTTTTTTTTAATACATGGAATGAATTGTCTCTTTTCAGTACAAGAAGGCTGGAGGTTTAACCTGCTGAACGTGCACTATGAGCAAACATTCCAGGTCATGACACTAACAAAATATTGCATTGCTGTTTTTTGAATGAGACATTAAACACTGCCTATCCCAATGGTACAGTTGTATAGCGAAACACTTACCAGGTTACTTGAAGAGCAGAAATCTCCCAGTGGCCGGTCGAAATTTCCATTGCCATTTGACGGCAGGCAATACAAAACTATATTGACTGGTCACTGGTTTGTGGAATCTTGTTGCCTGAGTAGATGTGACAGCCCCTCCTCCACTTCTTCAAAGTTAATTCATTGTAACTGAACATTGGAGACAGTGTCCACTGATAATGCACACAGGTGTATATCATTTTAATACATTTCACTGTACTTTAACTCGGTGTTTTTCAAAATCTTTTCCCGGGAGCCAATTTTACCAACCGGCCAACCTTCGGGACCCAACCCGGCTGACCTTCATGACCCACGCCCACCGGCTTTCGCGACCCATGCCGGCCGATCTTCGCGACTCACGCAAGCTGACCTGTGCAACCCACGCCGGCCGACCTGCGTGACCCACCATTTTCTCTCACCTTGTTTGTTGCTGACAAAAGTGGAGAAAATGGTTTTGGGTCCCTTTGTCCCTTTGGCCCCCCGAACTTGAAAAAAAAAAGCTGCGACCATATAAAAACAATTGCAGCCGCACTGCGCAGGCATCCCCGACCCACCCGTGGATCGCGCCCCCGAGTTTGACAATGCCTGCTTAACTCCCACCTTTTCAGGTTCCAGCTCTCGATGCTGTAAAAATCAGACAGGGATCTTAGAGAGTCCACGTAAACATCAGTTTTCTCTTTTCCTTTTTCCATCTGCGTTTTCCTTTTGAGTTGCTGGCACCTTAACTTTTAAAGGTTATTAGAAGGGTCTATTTCAATATATGGGTTTGGCCACACCATAATATTTTTAAAATGTGACTAGAAACAAGCTTAATTGAAAATCTTTGATTTTGGTTGGCTGTAAATATTTGTAGTTAAAACAGCAATGGGGAGAACTGTACCTGTTTTGGCTGCTGGCAATGTTCAAGGACTGTCCCATTGCACAGGAACAGGGGCGCAACGAACGCGGAGCAGCTGCCACCCCACAAATGTCTCAGTTCTGGAACCACACTTTGCTTTGCTGTCACCTCATTTTCCCTTGATGCATGACCCCCTGGCCTGTCGAACCTTCACCGTCCTGGCAACCAGCAGCCAACTGTCACTTTCAACCAGAAATGGGCAAGCGGCTGACTGACGGTGCTCAAATCAGCGTTAAAAATTCCAATGTCAACTCCGTTGCAGGATTGCCATCCATTTTCACTGGCTTCCCTTCTGGGGCTAAAAACTCCACTTTGCCCCTTTGTAAGTTCTTCAACCACAAAGTTTCCATTCAGTACCTTTTCTTTCTGTCGAGATGCACAAGTAAATTTTCATTTCGTTCCCTATTACTGCACAATATCCGAATGTGCCTTGGAGCAAAGCTACTATATCAGTGTCGATGGCATGCTATATAAAATGCAGACATGATGCAGTAAGGAAAGGATTGGAAAAGAAAGTGAGGGATTGTAGCTGGAGGCAGGAAGGAACAGGGAAGGCAAATGAAAAAAGAAAGAGCACTGGAAGCTGGACTCCATGTAAACAGCACCAGAACATTATAGCAGGGAATATACAGAAAATATATATCTTAGTAACAATTTCCCCATTAGAGCTTTTTGACGGTCCTTATTTTTCATTTTAATGAAGCAAAATTTATTTTGCTGCATCAATGGGAGTGATTTTGTGGTGCTTGGAAGCCAGCAAACAAATCACTTCACTGACAACTTTACACACTTGTGTCCTTAGGATTCTGAGACCCCCGTTTAAAGAAAGGATTTTCAGACTCCTAAATCAGTCCGTTACTGTAACTGTGGTGACACACTGCAAGGAAATGAAGTTAATGGAAAGTTGACTTTTGCATTTAGATGCATCCTGGTTGTATTTGTCAGTGTTCCCCTGGGCAGCTGTGTTTTAATAGCTGGCAAACAGATGAGCGATTCCATTAGCTCACTAAGATTTCTTTTGTCTGAAACTGGAATCGGCAGCGCACCCTGTTTCAAATCGTGACACTGACAGAACTTTAAACATTACATCAACCCCTGCACCTTGAGAATGCAAAAGTCTAAGGATATCTGTGAAAAGTGTTAATTTTGTTTCGTCTGACCTTCTTCTGTTCTGTGGGCCATTGGAAGCATTTCCAGTCATTCTTCCAGTGGGACTGTCCCCACATTACCCTCCCTATTTCCTACCTCACTTGGTAGATCAGGCAATCCAGACCCAGGACCCATGTGGGCAGGATGAGGGTGGCATTGGGAGTTTTCTGGCATCAGTACACCACTCACCCCTTTCCCCCCATCCCCCTCCCCGCCCCTCCCAACTAGTCCAGAGGTTGATGACAGCTTGGAGATGGGACCCCCAGTGGCAAATTAGGAGGCCAGTGACCCCTCCTCTCCATCATCCCATTGCTCTTCTGCACCCCAACCAGGATGCAATGGCCACACAACATTCCTACGGAGAAATTCCCTTTGTACAATGATGTGGCCGTGTGGGATTTTACATTTTTCTTGATGCTGCAGATTATGCTTCCATGAGCAGGCTCATGCTCTAAAAGAGAAGCCAAATCTGAAATAAAAACAGAAAATGCTGGATAAACTTAGCAGATCTGGCAGCATCTGTGGAGAGAGAGAAACAGAATTAACATTGCGACCAGTAACTGAAGCAGTGTAGAAATGTGATGGATATAGTGGGGGGTGGGGGAACTAAAGAAGGTGCTCACAGTGCCATAAAGGTAAGATAGCAGAATGTGATTACGGGAGAACAAGGGCCAGTGCTCAGTGGAAGAAAAATTAAAGAACAAGGGGTAAATGAAAAAAGGAGGTCAAGATGGAGGGGAACTGTCACAGCCTAAAGGTGTTGAACTCAGTATTGAGTCCAGAAGGCTGTAATGTGCCCAAACGGAAGGTGAGGTTCTGTTCCTCTTGTTTGCATTGGTCATCAGTGGAGCATTGCAGCAGCCAAAGATGGACATGTGTAGTGTAGGCATGAGAGCAGGATGGTGAGTTGAAATGGTAAGTGACAGGAATGTTGGGAGTCATACTTGTCGACTGAGTGAAAAGTGATCCGCAAAGCAGCCAATCAGTCTGTGTTTTGTCTCCACAATGTGGAGGAGATTTCATTGCGAGCAACGAATACAGTAGACCAAATTGAAGGAAGTGTAAGTGAAATCTTGCTTCACCTGATAGGATTGTTTAGAGGTTTTGAACAATGAGGAGGAAGGAGGTAAAGGGGCAGGCATTCCAACTCCCGCAATTGCATGGGAATATACTATAGGAGAGGGACAAATGGTTGGGGGTGATGGAGGAGTGGACCAGGGTGCCATAGAGGGATTGGTCCCTGCGGTATGCTGACAGGGGGAAGGGTGAGTGGGAGGGTTGAGGCAAAGGTGTATTCTGTGTTGTCATCATGCTGGAGTTGGTGGAAATGATCTTCTGCCTGCCTCAACAACATCCATCTCATGCTGGGGAGGACTGGTGACCAGATATTGCTGCAGGCCTATAGTATTCAGCCTTCCAGCTTTAAATGTACAACTTCTCAGGAGGTGCTTCTTAAGTGGCCTTTCCCTGCCCAGAATTGTGGTTGACATTGGGATTGTAACCATCACTGGGAAAATTCAGCTTTTTTTTTACTTTGTTTTTCTCTCTCTGCAGATGTTGCTTCGCCAGTTGAGAAATTCCAGCATTTTTATTCCTGACTTTCAGCAACTACAGTATCTAGCTTTGTCTTAGCTTAGCTTCTTTTTCCTCAAGTCCTATTCCAAACACCTCACGATCGCAAGTCTCAATTGTACATTAAAGTTATCATTTCCTACAACAAAGATTTGGAGATTCTCTGTCGGCCAACGCTGGAATTGGGAAAAGCTGAAACCTCCTCTTTCTGAGAGGCCGGCAGCTCTCGAAGAGCAGGACATCCTGTTTTTGTGAGCGCCAACTCACTGCACAAGAGGATGGGGCTGCAGTGCAGGATAAAGATAAATGGCCTTCGTGCCTCACACCTCCATGGTGATCTCACTCCCAGCTCCTGGCAGCATCTCAGCAGTTGTCATGCCGATCCCTTTCCATAATCCCCCTAGTAGCACTGGTGCCCCTCACATCCCGCTCCCACTCAACTCCCACGCTTGCCCAAACTCTGCAATCTGTCCTGGCATGACTCCTGCCTGAAGTTTCACCACCTGCTTCAACACAGGACAACTCAAGCACAAACAGGGTACAGCATTCTGGAGTGATTCTGGAGCTCCAGACCCCCAATCCCCTTTGAGGAAAGACCTCTTAAGCTGGACAGTGAGGAGTAGGACCACACCTGTACAGTGGGTGAGGTGGAGGCAACAGTTAAAGGTGAGCAACCTCAACATATCCAGCCGTGGCACATGCCTCACTTGAGTTACCTTTATCTGGCACTGTTCCTCTATCCCACACGAATGCCATTTTGCTTCAACGGACCAGCCTGGACCATCCTCATAGCTCCTGGACAACAGAGATCCGAGCAGCTCCAATGGAGACATTTTGGAGACCAGCATTGAAGAGATGTTAGAGCTGTCAGCCACATCCTCCACCAGCACAGATATTCACACATTGGTGGAAACAAGTAGTAGTCAGGCTTATGGGTCAGTCACTGGTGGGTACCTCAGAGATGAGGCAGGGACATCCCATGGAACCTGTTCTCAGAGGGATTCTGGAGTCCAGGGCTTTGCTGAGCACCAGCCCGACGACTTGGCCCTGTGTCCGATCATTCCGGAGCTGCTGGAGCTACAACGGCAGAACCGTGAGAATCAAGAATGGATTTCAGCATCCTCCTGAAACTGCAAGACTAACTGGAGTCCCATCATCTTCTGTCCGAGAAGATGCTGGCAACATTCTGACTCAACGAGGCCAACACTGCAAGGGTGGCATCCACAGGATGTGCATTCCATGGCGGGGATATCTGCTCCTTGGCTCCTCCAAGGTCCCTGCCTCCCAGGAGACACCCACTAAGGTGAACTCAGACAATAGGTTGTAGATGTCAGATTTGGGGCCACCTTCCCCGGGCAGCACGGTAGCATGGTGGTTAGCATAAATGCTTCACAGCTCCAGGGTCCCAGGTTCGATTCCCGGCTGGGTCACTGTCTGTGCGGAGTCTGCACGTCCTCCCCGTGTGTGCGTGGGTTTCCTCCGGGTGCTCCGGTTTCCTCCCACAGTCCAAAGTTGTGTGGGATAGGAGATTGGCCATGCTAAATTGCCCTTAGTGTCCTAAAAAGTAAGGTTGGGGGGAGGGGGGGGTTGTTGGGTTATGGGTATAGGGTGGATACGTGGGTTTGAGTAGGGTGATCATTGCTCGGCACAACATCGAAGGCCGAAGGGCCTGTTCTGTGCTGTACTGTTCTATCTTCTATCTACCTCATCCTCTGCTGTGGAACTGGGATGATACCGAGATGTAGGGGGAGTGTGAAGAAGGCTAAGAAAAGATAGGCACTTAATGGGCATAGGTGAACCCAGGCACTAGTGGAGATAACTCAGCAATTCTAACAAGCCAATGTTAAAATTCACGTTGATCACGCACAAAGTGCATGCCTGCTCTCATGACATAGCGCCATGCTGCAACACCCGTGCGCAAAGTCGACACTTTATCCCTCAGCACTGAGAGGATGGCAGTGGTATTGTCCTCCACCTCCGACACTGACAACACAATAATGTTGCACTGTTCCTGTCATAGCGTCCTCAGACCTCGCCATCCCCCGCCATCCTCCGCCAAACACCCACCCAGGGAATGATGGCACGCCCCAATCCTCACTCTCCCTGAGCAGCATTCAGGCCTCTCATGCATGCCAACATTCTTTAGTCATGAGGATGCCACAGGCTGCAAGCCTGTGAGTGTCTGTCTACCTCGTTATTAGGTGGAGGAAAGCACCAGGATCCGAGCCCTCAAAGCAGGCAGTAGCAACTGAGAAACATCATTCAGTCTCTTTGTGCCCCTAAATCACCCTATTCAGTGGCAAGGTTGCGTTCAGCTCTCTGTTTGGCATAGATGAGATATTCACAGGGTATTAGAGGAGCATTGCCCTGTCCTCACTTCAAGACATCATCATTCTCCTGCAACATCTGGTCTTATTGCTTTAGCACCCTGCCCATGAATTGCGTGATCATCATGATGACCCCCCACTGGCAAGACACAAGTGAGAAGATATAAGTCTCCACGGCGGAGAGGTCTTGATATCCCAGTCCTGGTCATCGCCATATAGAGAGGGCATGAGGGTATCCCCAGCCTTGCATACCATTCAGACTTTGGCCATCGCTGAGGTCCTTCCTCTGCCCCCTCCATAAGTTGCCCCGAATTGCCCTCCTTCCCTTCCAAGGAGTTATGGCGCTCCTCCATGTCCTCCTGGCACAGCTACTTGCCCTGCTGCAGTGCCAGCTTGTGCAGAGCACAGCAGACCACAATGATGCAGGACCCCCTCTTGGGGCTGTAGTGGAAGGCTTCCCTCCATCTGATCCAGGCATCGGAACCGTATCTTGAGCAGGCATATGGGTGACCTCCCAGTACATGTGGCTCCTGCATTACCTGGCACAGGTGGTCCACTTGTGCCCCAGGCCACCACAGCCTTCGCTGGTGCTAGACCTGTCACATTTGGAGGTAGGATGTTCTCTGGCAGTAGACCATGGCTGGTAGTGCCTCCTCCGAGCCTCCTCCATCTGTAGCCCTGCTTTTGGAAGATCAAGGGGCCCTGCATCCCCTCCTCTGCAGTGCGCCAGTGCTGGTCGCGTGCAACTGCACATTGATGTCACTGCTGCGGCTCCACAGCAATCAAAAGAACTGCCAGGTCCACTAGCTCCATGATTCTCTTGAACCACAAACTGAAAGGAAGAGAACATAAGAGTGATGAGGAGTCCCAACAACGCCCTGTCCCACTGCCCTCTCAGGATCTAGGACATCCACCCACGCACATCCCTCTACAGGAGCTTCATTCCATTGAGCCTCTCTCCCTCCACTGTCACACATTAACCTCTTCACCATAATTGCCTCTCTCAACTCCACCTGAATGAAGCACTTCAACCCTTGAGAGCCGTAGCAGGTATTGCGACCCCCCGATGGTTGAGGAGTGAGGGCAGTTGAGCGCATTCAATCGAATGCATTCTAACCTCACGGGAGAATGAGAAACTGCCACCCATCATGTCCTGAATAGGGTGACTCATGAGCGCCCTACATTGGGGGGCAACATCTGTGTGATGGAGAGGTGAGTGTTAGCCTTGGAGATCAATGCTTGGGGCCAAAGGGTTAACTATTAGGCACGAATCAGTAGCACACTCATGAATTGCAGTACTGACATGTCAAGAAAGGGTCAGGGAGCTGATTAGACAACTGGCTTGCCCCTATGGCAGGCAAGGCATATGAAGACTGCAATTTGCAGTCAGCGTCATCCTTAGAAGGTAACCTCATTCCCCAGCTCACATGGGCTGTGGATAAAATGAGCCTCGCAACTTGAACAGCCAGATATCCATTCTTTAATCCCCCTCCATAACCAGTCCTTGAATTTCCATACATCTGGCTTTGCAGTGCTGCCTGGGTGTGGGGGTTCATTCTGACTGCAGTCGTCCTCCCCCGTGTGTGAGGCCCTTCTGCCCTCATATAGCTGGTAACCACCCCTTGTCAGAATCTCCCACTGTGCCCACCCAGCCTGGAATTTCACGGGGCCCCATGTTTTGCTTGCTCCTTGTTTTGGCCGCCTTAGGTGCAGGTTAGGTGGATTGGCCATGATATATTGCCCCTTATTGTTCAAAGGTTGGGTGGGGATACAGGGCTAGAGCGGGGAGTGGGCGTAGGCAAGGTGCTCTTTTGAAGGGTCAGTGCAGACTCAATGGTCCAAATGGCCTCCCTCTGCACTGTAGGGATTCTATGGTTCTATGATTCTATGATAGGCAGGTGCTGAATTTTTTTAAATAAATTTTTCACGGGATGTGGGTGTTATTGCCTAGCCATAATTACCTTTGAGAAGGTGGTGGTGAGCTGCCTTCCTGAACTGTTGGAGTCTATGTTCGGGAGAGAGTGCCAGGATTTTGACCCAATGACAGTGAAGGATCGGTGATCTATTTCCAAGTAGGGGTGGTGTGTTATTTGAAGGGGAATGGTTTTCCCAAAGATGCAAGTCATGGCGGTGCTTATATTTGCCTGCTTCCATTTTACTGAGTGCCCTTTCTTTGACTTCCCAAACTCTGGGCGCAATGTCGGATGGTACACGTGGGCACTGTAACCGGGAATTAATTTCCAGGATCACACTGTGAGGAATTTCAGACCAATTGTTTTGCAATATAATTGAACCCTTTGCAGTGTGAAGGCTTGAACACTACAATAAAACGTTGGATTTTTCCTGTGTGTGCTGTACATCTGATGAAGAGGCTGAACTGAAAATGTTTCCCTTTCTGTACTCGTGTCACTGAAAGACATGCTACCTGTTTTGAGGACTCACTGTTTTATTTTGAGTTTTACTTGTGTAAATAGGCAGGCAACAAACATTCTTAAACACATGCCTTTTCATGAGAAAGGTTTTTCCTCTGTGACTGATAGCCATTTTGAATGACTAGAACCTTGGAAGTCATACATTTCACCAATTAAGAATTTATTAGTGATTCAGAAGTGATGGGGGGTGGGGGTGCATTTTGGCCGGGTGATGGCTGTGTGGGCAGCGGGGGGTTTGGGAGATAATTAGCATGCCTCCTCTTATCATCAACTGAGGAATTTCACAGCGGTAACTGGTACGAATCACTTTAGCAGTAAATTACATGGCTTGGAACATTTTGTTCACTTCAAACAATAATTACCATATTTTGATACAAGCATGATTTATGTATGGCAATTCTGCATTTATTGATCGATAACAGGGCTATGAATGAGCTTTTGAAGAAAGCAAACTTACAAGAATTGTTTCTGCATGCTCTGAACATCACACTGGGACCACAGCTCTGATGTCAAACAGGTACCACAGCTTAATAACTCGCGATCAATACCTGCCGGCAGCTTCTTACTCTGACACAACTAAATCGATGTTCCATCGTAGCAACTAAGCTGCTGATGAGCCTGAGGATTACAGATATGCCCCATAAGTACATACTGGGTTTGAAAACTTACTCAAAACTCCTTGGATAACTTGTCGGGATAACAAACCAAAAAACTGCTTGGGAGCCCTCGTTTCCAGTGAAGTTTATAAGGAGAAGGATTTGATAAGCAGTGTATGGTTGTGCCGCAGTTGTGCTACTGGACTAAAGAGAGCAGCCCCACCATGCAGAAACGTGCACTGAGATTGATTTTAGGCCATCAATGCCAGTCAAAAGAAAATGCCTTTTCTGTCACATTAGAAGAGTTATTTGGCCTTCTGAGGCAGCCCCTCGAAGTTGAGGTGACTTGCTTCCACAGCAAAAATGATTTCTCAGGTGAAGGAGGAGTCCAATGAGTGACCCACAGTCTCTCAAAGGTGGTGCAGACGGTGTTTGGAGGAGGGAAGGTGGTTGAGGTGCCATTGCTCCTTTTGCTGTCGACACGTGGCTTGAGCTTTCTCTCAGTGTTGAAACTCGAGGTGTTCAGTTCCTTCCTGGATGCTTTTCTTCCACTTAATAACAACAATAACCTTTTATTCTGTGAAGCTACTGTGAAAAGCCTCTAGTCGCCACATTCTGGCGCCTGTTTGGGTGAGCTGGTATGAGAATTGAACCCGCGCTGCTGGCCTTATACTGCATCACGAACCAGCTACCTAGCCCACTGAGCTAAACAAGTGTGCATAGTCTTGGCCAGGGATTCCCAGGTATTGGAGAGGATGTTTCACTTTTTCAAGGAGGACTTTAAAAAAAACTACATTTAGAGTACCCAATTCAGTTTTTCCAATTAACGGGCAATTTAGCGTGGCCAATCCACCTACCCTGCACATCTTTTTGGTTGTGGGGGCAAAACCCACGCAAACACTGGGAGAATGTGTAAACTCCACACGGACAGTGACCCAGAGCCGGGATCGAACCTGGGACCTCGGCGCTGTGAGGCAACAGGGCTAACACACTGCACCACCGTGAGTTTGTAATGTGGGTTTGTAAGGTTGTAAACTCGACACAGACAGTGGCCTAGAGCTGGGATTGAACCTGGGACCTCAGCGCTGTGAGACAGCAGTGCTAACCACTGTACCAGTGTGCTGCCCTTGGGACAGTCCTATCGTTGACGTTCCTGGGTGTGGCAGACTCGAGACTGTGCAACAGAGGGTATGGTGAATGTCACAGGGGGTATCTGCAGCTTGTGGACAGGAATATAGTATTTGGTGGGGGTGGCATATGGTTGGTATGGAAAACTCTCATGGAAGCAAGGGAGCCCCTCAAAGTGACTGTACACACAGCCTTCAAATGGGGTGGGGACAGATCCACGTGAGGCATGGGTGCCTCACAGATGGTGGGCTAGGGGAGTGGTGAGTGTGTGAATGTCCACCACCTCAATGACAGAATCCAGTATAATGGAGGAGGCTAGACAACAACAAATGGCATTTCTACCTGCACATCGTGAGCTTCCACGTAAATCGGAGGTATGCAGACAGTGAGGGACGAATGGTCAAACTCCATCTCAGCTGGTAATTTTCCCATCTCTGTACACCTGGCCCCTGGAACACTTACTTGGGCCTATATGAGTTGAGCTATTTGATTTTGAAATAAAATGTGAGTTAATACTCCTGTTCCAGTCTTTGGTAATGTATTAGAGTAGTCCTTCTAATATTTTATTCCTGCTTAAATATGCATTTTCCAACCTTACATTACCAGCAATTTCCCTTGTAGCATTGAAATGACTTGCAATGTGTCACTGAACAATTATCCTACAATATTCACACTGTATACCCATCATTAAAAGGAGAAAGCTAAAATTCAAAACGAAAGGATGACAAATGCAATGATTGACATGCAGGGTGCGCATTATGGACTGAAAAGACAGTGAGAGTCTTTTTCCTCGGATGGTGATGACCAACACGAGGGGACATAGCTTTAAATTGAGGGGTGGTAGATATAGGACAGATGTCAGAGGCAGTTTCTTTACTCAGAGAGTAGTAGGGGTATGGAACGCCCTGCCTGCAACAGTAGTAGACTCGCCAACTTTAAGGGCATTTAAGTGGTCACTGGATAGACACATGGATGAAAATGGAATAGTGTAGGTCAGATAGGCTTCAGATGGTTTCACAGGTCGGCGCAACATCGAGGGCCGAAGGGCCCGTACTGCGCTGTAATGTTCTATGTTCTATGAATCTAATTGACATAATTAATAACTTTACAGTTAAAGAAAATTTGGCAAATTCTTGACTAGTCAAGAAAAGCACTTCCTTCAAGGATAAAGTACAATTAGATACCAGAATCCATTTTGTGAGTATTTATTTGCGTTTTGGAGGTGATGATCATTCCAGAGGCATTTGATTCCTTCTATCTTTAATGGTTCTCAGAGATTGGCATCCAGTTCCAACCTGCAATGGATTGCTTTTTCAATATTCTGAGAAAGGGGCTGGTTTAGCTCACTGAGCTAAATCGCTGGCTTTTAAAGCAGACCAAGCAGGCCAGCAGCACGGTTCGATTCCCGTACCAGCCTCCCCGGACAGGCGCCGGAATGTGGCGACTAGGGGCTTTTCACAGTAACTTCATTGAAGCCTACTCGTGACAATAAGCAATTTTCATTTTTCATTTTTTCAAATTAGAACATAGATTCTTCTCATTAATTTTTTGGTTCATTATTTATGTGGGGGGGGGGGTGGTCAGAAGTTGACTGATTCCAAACAATACAAAACGAAAATGCAACTCACTATTTCTACCTGGGCCCAATCGATACCGTAGCAGTATCCTGTTTGTCCACAATTCGCAGACATTCCATCCATCATAATTCCACGATAACTGACAGTAAGCTTACTGATATAATTGGTCTTTCCCTGTGAATCAGCCCTTTGAATGCAATTACTCGGCAAACTGATGTACAAAACGTATGCTGAATTCCATTCAACTTGTTATTAAAGTAGCATATTGCTGGTTTTACTGATACATTCCAAATTTTGTAAAGGTAATTATTTCAGACAATAGATTTTACGAGTTTTTGTTACTCGAGAAGGCCAACCAGCACAATTCATGAGTGTGATTTAACTACTTTTCTAAAATAGTAGTCCAGTGACCTTGGGCATCACCGAGGTTGACAATGGAGCTGGACATAGCCCAGAAACACCGACACAGACTATCATGGTGGTTTCCCGAACCCATTCCCAGCCACAGCCATTTTGGTTATGGTGGGTCCAGGGCTGCCGGGGCTGCCCACACCCATGGAGTCAGTGGACAGATAGCTCATTAAGAAGAAGAATAAAAAGAGAGAATGCTGGATAACCTCAGCAGGTCTGGCAGTGCCTGTGGATAGAAACATCGTTAACGTTTCGGGTCTAAATGATCCTTCTATAGAAGTCAAGAGCCTTGTAAGCAAGTGGGGTAAGTGGGAAAAGTGAGATTTTCCAGTCAGCCTCCAGTTTCCCAAACCAACAGGGACAGATCAATTTTTGGGATCAGACACCCAGGCAGGCCTATACGTCTTCCCTGCCTACCTGTCTGGGCAGGGTTGCAGCCAAAGGTCGTCCTGTAAACAACCCACAATAGTGGTGGCTTGGATGTTTTCGCTATTTCTTTTATTTAAATTTCCAATAAAGTATGTGAGAAGGCACATTCCTTTGAAACACCCAGTCAGATATCACGCTGCAGCCAGGAGCTCCTCTTAAGCTGGGCAGCCTCTATATGAATATAAAAAATAGGAACAGGAGTAGACCAGGAGTTGAGCTTGCTCCACCATTCAACACAATCTGATCCTTGGCTTCAACTCCACATACTCCTTGATTTCCTGAGAGACCAAAAATAAAAATGTCCTTTACTGCATTGCATGGAATCATAGAACCCTACAGTGCCGAAGGAGGCCATTGGGCCAATCGAGACTGCACCGATCCTCTGAAGGAGTACCCTACGTACTCCCAATCCGTGCCCTCTCCCCATAACCCCACCTAAACATTAGACCCTTAAGGGCAATTCAGCATGGCCAATCCATCTAACCTGCACATCTTTGGCCTGTGGGAGGAAATCTGACCACCTGGAGGAAACTCACGTCACTGTCTGGGTGGAGTCTGCAGTACTCCCCATGTTGTGTGGGGTTCCTCCAGGTGCTCCGTTTCCTCCCACAAGTCCCGAAAGACGTGCTGTTAGGTAATTTGGACATTCTGAATTCTCCCTCCGTATACCTGAACAGGTGCTGGAATGTGGCGACCAGTAACGTTATTGCAGTGTTAATGTAAGTCTACTTGTTTACTTGACAATAAAGATTATAAAACATTTTAAAAAAAACACGGGGAGAGTGTGCAAGCTCCACACAGACAATCACTCAATGTCGAAATTGAACCCGGGTCTCTAGTGCTCTGAGGTAGCAGTGATAACCACTGTGCCACCGTGCCACCCGTGCTGTTTATCTGAGCCTTAACTTGCTCAACATATAGCAGCCATAACCCTCTGGGACAGAAAATTTGAAAGATTCACAATGCATTGTGGAAGAAGTTTCTCCTCACCCCAGCCCTGAGTGATCCTGAATTATCCTGATAATGTGTTCCATATTCTAGATGCCCTAGCGAGAGAAAACATCCTCTCCCTGTCAGGCCCTTCAGCATCTTGTGTCTCAGCAAGATCACTTCTCTTTTTCTCAACGCCAGTGACTATAAACTCAATCTCAGCCTTTTATCTATTCATCCCAGAAACAAATCTATTGAGCCTTAGCTGTACCACCTCGAATGCAATTACACTCTTATGTAAATATAGAGACTAAAACTATGCTTGGTATTCCAGGTGTGATCTTAACAAAGCCCTGTACAATTGTAGCAAGGCTTCTTTATTCCTGCACTCCAGTCCACCTGCAATAAAGGCTAACATGCCAATTGCCCATTTGCCATTTCTGTATCAGTGTACTGACATTTTGTTCCTTGTATGAATGAAAGAACAAAGAACAATACAGCTTAGGGCCAGGCCTTTCGGCCCTCCAAGCCTGTGCCGGCCATGGTACCTGCCTAAATTAAAACTGTATGCACTTACTGAGTCTGTATCCTTCTATTTCCACCCTATTCACTTGTCTAGATGCCCCTTAATTGCCGCTATCGTACCTGCTCCCACCACCTCCCCAGGCAGCGCGTTCCATATATTTACCACCCTCTGTGTAAAATAATTTTGTCTTGCACATCTGTTCTAAACTTTTCCCCACGCATTTTAAACCTATGTTCCCTAGTACTTGACTCTCCACTCTCTTACTCAAGGAAAGAGCATCTGACTATCCACTCTGTCCATGCCACACATAATCTTGCATCCATATCCCTCAGAAAATCAACATTTACAGTGTCGTGCCTTTAAAAAAATATTCTGCTTTTCTATTCTTATGCATAACCTCGCATTTCCCCACATTACACTCAGCCTGCCATGTAGTTGTCCAATCTGTGAATCTATCTGACCACTGTTTGTTCTCATTGCCTGCCTAGTTATGTATCATCACCAAACTTTGCTATGTCACTCGCTTTTTAAAGTCATGCATACAGATTGTAAATAGCTGAGGACCTGGAAGTGACCCATGCAGCGTTCCACTAGCCCCATCCTGCCAACTTGAAATTGCCCAGTTTATAGGAACATAGAAGCAATCCTTATTTGCTTCCAGTCCATTAACCAATCCCCTCTCCATGATAATATATAAACCACAACTCCATGAGCCCTTATCTTGTATATTAACCTTTGTATAATACCTTATCAAATTATTTTTGGGGATACAAGTTTTTGTGTACCTACACCACAGGGACTGCAGTGGTTCAAGAAAGCAGCTCACCACCATCTTCTCAAGGACAATTAGCAATAGCCTAGCCGGCAACGCCAACATTATGTAAATGCATTTTTAAAAGATGTACCACACTATATCTACAGGTTGCCTTTGATCTACTCTACTTGTTGCACCCTCAAAGAATACTAAGAAATTTGTCAAACATGGTTTCCCTTTCCATGTTGAATTTGTCTGATCATACTTTGATTGTTTAAGTGCATTAATAATCCAGCATTTTCCTGACAGCTGAAGTTAGACTGTTGGGGCGGGATTCTCCTTCGGCGAGATTGGGTGGAGGATTCTACTTGAGGTGGAAATCATGGCTGGCACGGCACCAGACAGAATGCCATGCTCCGGTGCCTCGACAGTGGCGTCAATCTGTTTTACTCCACGTATATAGTAAAAAATGTTGGCATATCATTAGCGGGCCTGATCCAGTATTCTCCGGGGCTCCCGTGATACTTCACCTCTGCCAGGTGGAATCATAGATGGCGGGCGCGATTCTCCGCTCACCACGCCGGGTGGGAGAATCGCGGGAGGGCCCCCCGACAAATTTCACGCACCCCTGGCGCCCCCCCCCCCCCCCCCCGCGATTCTCTCTTCCCCCCCCCCCCCCCCCCCCCCCCCACCCCACCCTGGCTCGGAAGAATCGCCGCTCGCCGTTTTTTACGGCGAACGGCGATTCTCCGACCCGGATGGGCCAAGCCTGGCGTTTGTGGCCGTTTCACGACGGTGGCAAACACACATGGTCGCTGCCGTCGTGAAACGGGAGTGAGAAGCCCGTTTGGGGCTTGTAGGTGGCCGAGCAAGGAAACAGCACCACGACTGTGCTCGGGAGGGGGGAGGTCCGTGATCGGTGCCCACCAATCGTCGGGCCGGCGTCCAAATCGGCACACTATTTCCCCTCTGCCGCCCCGCAAGCCGTCACGTGTTGCGGGGTGGCTGAGGGGAAAGACGGCCACCGCGCATGCGCGGGTTCGTGCCATCAGCGTCATGATGTCAGCCGTGCATGCGTGGGTTGGAGCCGGCCAACCTGCGCATGCGCGGCTGACGTCATTAGGCGTGCCGGCCGCGTCATTCTTGGCGCAACGTCCCCATGGCCGAGAGTTACGGAGCGCCGCTCCTAGCCCCGCCGGGAGGGGAGAATAGGGGTCGAGGAGCGGCCTCCGAGGCCGTCGTGAAACTCGGCCGAGTTCACGACGGCCCTCCCGATTTTTCCCGGGAGCGGATAATTCCGCCCCACGAGTTTCACTTGTGGTTTTAACAATTGGGAAGCAGGCGCCATGGCTGCTGAGGGAGAGAACGGGGGAGCAAAAACCAACATCGCTATATTGTGCTGACAGTTGTGCTGCTGGCGGAGGGTGGGGGGCTTCTGCAAGAGCTGGAAGGTTGTAGCAGCCAGTAGGTGGTGCTATGGGGTCGGACTGAAGGTAACGGGCCACCATTGCCTCAGCCTGCAAAGCAGTCACGCGGCTGCACACACCGCTGACTGCCCTCTGTGAACTTAGTACCACGGGTTGTAAGGGTGTCCCCCAGGCCACCCCCCCTATATATCCTCATCAATGGGATGGGCGCTTTCCAGCGCAACGAGTGACATCTTGTTGGCTGGAATGAGTATGTGTGAGGAGTAGAGTGCTATTAAACGGCTGCCCACTTGTCAGCCTCTCGAGTGGCAATCCCGACCCCAGCGAATAGGACAACATTTTTCATTGGAATCGCTTGAGTTCCACGTGGCACCGGTGCTGGCCCATTAATGGTTCCTGAATTGCTCTGGGACCAGCGCCAATTTTGCAGAAGACCATTGATCCAGTGCTGGCGTCAACACTTAGGGCGGGATTCTCTGTTCCTGCGGCTAAATGCCAGCTCGAACCCAGAATCTGCAGGAGGTTTATGCAAAACCATCCGTGCAAACCCTTCACCGATTCCGATAGCGGTGAGGGACTCGCACCAAAACCCCACCTCCCGCGCCGAAAACAACAGCCAGAAATGGCCATTACCTGAAGGTCAACCCCCCAATGTTCCACCCACAATGGGCCAAGGTAACGACGTGCAGGGCACATGTGTTCTCAGTTTTCGTGAACCTGATGTGGCGGCTGCGGACTGTGTCCAGTGCTGCCACAGTCGGGAGGGGGTGGGGGTGTGGGGCGGAGCCATGCTGCTGGCCGGGGGAGCTCCGGCAAGGGCTGGGGGATTGGTGGGGGTGGTCCAGGGGTGGCGACGGGGTGTCCAGGGGTGCACTATCTGACAGGTAGGGTAGCCGCGTGGCCAGCTCCACGTTGTCCGACGAGACCGCTGGAAGTCGTTGCCGTGCACAAGCATGGCCACAGACCCGGCAGTTCTCCCACCGTTTTTTTCGTGAAGACCGTGGCCTTTTTTCATTGCAGAACTAGATACTTCCTCCAGACATAGCCTCAAAATCGGAGAATCCAGCCCTCCCTTTCTTGAATGGTGGCTTTACATTTGTAAAATTGGCCCTCCAACTCCAAGAACATTCCAGCTGCCCTGGATTGAACAGCAAACCTACCTCCTGCCCAATGAGTTACTGTTTCCCCTGGGAAGTGGGTTTGGGATGAGGAAGCAGACCCAGATCCATCCTGCCCCCAAAGTGAAAATTCATCCTCGGAGTTTCTGCTCGGTCGCATTGCAATTGTCCTTAAAATTCATTCTAAATAGCGCAAATGATTAAAGAATTTCAAGTGCACAAATCACGCCCCCTCCTCCCCACTCCTGCCAAGTTGGCGTAGAACTGCCAGAAGCGGGAGCAAACCGGAAGGTGACCCCTGGATCTGCGGTCCCTCATCGCAGCAGTGCAGCGGGCCCTGGACTTGATCAGCAGGCCCAGGGAGGGTACAGCTGCCGAGGCAGAGGTCGGCATTGGGCAAGCAAGTGAGACCCGGCTGTGTTGCGGTTTCCCATGGGGCATGTGTCCCATCCCCCCCCCACCCCACTGCCTCTCCACCCTCACTATCCTCACACCCGCCCACACTGCCACCCCACTGCCCTCTCTACCACCATGCCCCCCTCTACCATCATGCCCCCCCTTGCGAGAAGCTGCCATTAGGATAGGTTTCCGGCTTCTGGAAAGGACAGTCCCGTCTATTGTGGATGCAGTCTCAGAGTCAGGGACTACATGAAGGGATGTCAGCAAATGTCCAGCACTCTTGTAAGTGCAGTTGGAGGAGTGCAACCGCCTGCAGGAGCAGGAGATCGTGCCGTCCATGAGTGCCACCCAAGCCAACACTGCACGAGTGGAGTCCATGGTGGAGGACTTGTGGGCAAAGGTTTTGGCCATGGGTCAAGATGTCCAAGGCCTAGAGCACTCTGTGAAACAGTGGCCGAGGCCCAGGACACGGCTGCCTCTCACAGGCAGCCACATGCAAGGGCAACCTGGACATTGCAGTGGCGTTTCTGAGCATGGCCCAGTCACTGGCCAATGTGGCACAGATCCAGAGGGAGGTGGCACAGTCGCTGGTTGATGTGGCACAGACCCAGAAGGGGCCAAGCGAGCAAACCAGGGGGGCAAAGGACGGGTTTCCAGTCATTTAGGAGTTTGGAGTTTTGGAACATGGCAGCTTTTATCTCACTGTCGTACCATAATCCCAGCCAAGCTCATATCAAAGCTCCAAAACCTAGGACATGGCTCCTCACTCTGCAACCGGATCCTTGACTTTCTAACCCACAGACCACAATCAGTAAGAATAAACAACAACACCTCCTCCACAATAGTCCTCAATACCGGGGACCTGCAAGGCTGCATACTGGGCCCCTATAGTACTCTCTGTACACATATGACTGCGTAGCAAAATTTTTGTTCCAACTCCATCTACATCTATAGTGGCCCAGATCTCGAATAACGATGAGTCAGAATACAGGATATAGAACCTATTGGAGTGGTGCAGCGACAACAATCTATCCCTCAATGCCAGCAAAACTAAAGAGCTGGTCATTGACTTCAGAAAGCAAAGTACTGTGCACACCCCTGTCAGCATCAACGGGGCCGAGATGGAGATGTTTAACAGCTTCAAATTTCTAGGTGTACACATCTCCAAAAATCTGTCCTGGTCCACCCACATTGACGCTACCACCAAGAAAGCACAACAGCACCTATACCTCCTCAGGAAACTAAGGAAATTGTGCATGTCCGCATTAACTCTTACCAACTTTTACAGATGCACCATAGAAAGCATCCTGTCTGGCTGCATCATAGCCTGGTATGGCAACTGATCGGCCCAAGATCGCAAGAAACTTCAGAGAGATGTGAACACTGTCCAGTCCATCATACAAACCTGCCTCCCATCCATTGACACCATCTACACCTCCCGCTGCCGGGGGAAAGCAGACAGCATGATCAAAGAACCCTCCCACCCGGCTTACTCACTCTTCCAACTTCTTCCATCGAGCAGGAGATACAAATGTCTGAGAACACAAATGAACAGACTCAAAAACAGCTTCTTCCCCGCTGTTACCAGACTCCTAAACGACCCTCTTATGGACTGACCTGATTAACACTACAACCGTGTATGCTCCTTCAATACTATAAACTACCATGATTTTATTGATGCAAAATGATTGCTTGCCAACATTTTATTGTGGCATGATCAATCAAGCATTGTCGACAATTGCATCCCATGTTTTTGCATGGTTTGCGTATGAATAGTCTATTGCCAGTCAGTAAGCGATCACAATTCCAAACATTTTTTGTTGAAAATATTTACAAGCATTGAGCTGGCACAAGTTGAAGTGTCATCTAGATGGATCTGTCTAAGAGTGGGAAATACAGGATAAAAGAGCAGCACAGAAAATTCCATAATCTGTAAGTGCTACAGGGCAAAGTGGTGGCATGCAGCCGGCTTCTTAATTTTCATGATGTGTTGAACAATACGCATTTCACAGCTTCCAAAACGTTGCAGGGATGAGATTCCACTGAGCAGTACTGCTAACTATAAAATACATACCATGTTCCACATAGAACAGTTGCAGGTTGAGGCAAATGGTCGGGGAGAATGAAGACTCAGCAAATTCAGTTGAATCCTGTGATCCGATAAAGCATTTAACGAGAATAGACAGATCTTATCTGTAGACTGCACACTAGGTACGACATTGAGCTGCGCTCCTCAGCGGTGTCCACATATTTAGCACACACAAAGCTGATGGCCCTAATTTTGCAGTAGAAGTAATAGTGAAGCTGTCAGTGCTCAGTTCTCAAAGTGTCAATTGAACAATCAGTTCCAGTGAACGCTCTTGCACCGTTAAACACAGCAATCCAGAAGATACTGTCTGAGTTGCTCTGCTTCCCCAATAGCTTTGCTACACTTGTATCATGCCAATGGACTTGGGGCGAGATTCCCTGGCTTCCACGCGGTGTGTTTCACGGCAATGGGAGGCAGCCCTGGGTGATGGGATCTTCTGGTCGAGACGCTGTCAATCCAGCCCACGCTGTAGGGAAACCCATGGTGGAGATGCGCCATCCGTGGGACCAAAAGATCCCGCTAGCGTGAACAGCCGGAAGGTATCGCCCATGGAATGCATGAAATGTATGAAGTTGTTCTACTTACGTGATAGATATTAAAGTCGTGAGAAGAAGCACAATTATCCATTCCAGCACAAATATTTTTAAATATGGTAAAAAGTCTTAATTATTGCTAAGCAAGTTCTGAAATTAACTTTTGTGGGTGTGGAATCCTTTGGCTAAAATAAAAAAATTAAATAAAATCGTAAATAATTTATATTTCTAACCCTTTCTTTCAACCCGTTCTCTTAATCCAATTTTTCTTTCCCTTTCTATTTTCACTGTGTATATGATTTGGCATTGGATTAAATATTTTGATAAACACTTCCTGGTTCAGTCCCTGTGGACACAATTCTAACTCACTCAAAACCCATTGGCGAAATTCTCCACCTCGTTCAGCTGGTAGCTTCCCATCGAGGTGGAGAATCCAGCAGTTGTGAAGAAAGTTTTCAATGCCCTGGCCCCTTGCTGGTGTTGAGATCAAGGTGAATGCCCCGAGCCAGGGTTAGGATGCAAATGGCTCTTGATGGCCCATTTGCATCCACTTAGCGGGCCGGGCACCAAATTCTCTGAGTCCACGTGATTTACCAGTGCTCTGGGCTGGGAATCACGTGGGCGAGAATTACTACTTGTCATGGCACGGTGATGCCCCCAAAGTCCATCCGAGGGCACCCTCTCCCCCACAATGCAAGACCTCACCACCCCACCAGACCTCCCCCATCGACCCCCACCAGACACCCCCAAAATAAAATGACCCCTTGCAGAGAACCCTAAGAAGGGGAACCCCCAGAAAAGCAGCCCCTGCCAGCAAGGCCCCAGAAAAGAGACCCGTGTCAGGAAGCCCCTTAGAAGACAGACTTATGACAGGGAGCCCCCCAGAATAGAGATGCTTGTTGGGAAGCCCCCCAGAAGAGAGACCCATATCTGGAAGCTAGAGAGCAGTCCGGACAGAGGCAATGAAAATAATTAAAACTTTAACACTTACCTGGGCAATATACCTGCTGGCTCAGATGCAGGAAACACCACCTGTCAATTTCTGAAAAGAGAACACTGGTCATTTCTGTTTAACCCCCCCTCAGATCTTCTACAAGCCACTCCGACAGGCGCCGGAATGTGGCGACTAGGGGCTTTTCACAGTAACTTCATTGAAGCCTACTCGTGACAATAAGCGATTTTCATTTTCATTTCATTTCATTTCATTTATTTCTCTTTGATATTGATTTTACTGGACTGTGATTGACGGCTTCCACCCAGCCTAACTGTCAGCATTGTTCCATTCATCTTCTTTAATGGTTGAGTAACTCTAAAGTGTTCTAATCGCAATGCTCACAAACATTAAGGTTTGATTAACAGCTCCTGGGCGACTTCAAACAGAGTTAAGTGCTGTCAATTTCCAACTGACCAATTCAAAATCACTCAAGCATGAAGTATTGAACCTCTTAGAGAAAAGATAATAAGTGGGTGTGATTTGCGCCATCAGTCTGGCGGGCCGGGCCTCATGGCGTCGACAATCGGCTCCACAGAGATTATGGCGCCACCTTTAAAGGACGATCAATGCTGCAGTCCAATGGTTCCCAGCCCCCATCGCAGAGGCATGATGAATTCATACCCTCCGTCCGACAAACATCACTGACATCTCCCTCATTCCCCCCCATTCCCACCCCCCATGGCAATCTTCGCTGGCATACTCCTCCCTTTGCCCCGACAATCCTTGATGGAATTTCAACTCTCCACAACAAAACATGCAGATAAATAGCCAACACTCCCACCTCCCACCCTCAGTGTATGCACTCCCCTCCCATGGGGCTCCAATTGGGCCTGCCCCGGCACAGATTGGTACTGCCAGGTTGGTACTATCAGGTTGGCACAGTGCCAACCCGTGCTGGGGTATTCCATATCCTTTTCCTCCATAGGCTGTACTTAATTCCGTGCTCCCAGAGCGACACCTTCATCTGCTTCTTGTCTGGCAAATCTGTTGTGAACCTCGCCGATATGAGGTCATGTTGGGAAGGTATGAATATTTAGTGAGGGGTGGGGGGATCATGTAGCAGGATATCAGCTATTAAGATTTCAATTGATGCAAATCTATTCAAATGAGTTTCACGCTCATCCCTCCAGTGAGAATGGCATTTCCTGATTTTCATGGGGTTTTCCGCTCGCGCCGCTGATCCCTCACAAGGTTAGTGCAGGTCCAAAATAAGTGTAGAAAAGCAAAATACTGCTGAGGCTGGAGAGCTGAAATAAAAATGTTGGAAATAATCGGCAGGTCTGGAAGTACCTGCGGAGAGAGAAACAGAGTTCACATTTCAGGTGAAGGACCTTTCTTCAGAACTGAAGGAAGATAGAAATGTAACAGACTTTGACCAAAAGATAGGGTGGGGAGTGGAGGGAGAACAAAAGGGGAAGTCTATGATATGATGGAGGGCAGGAGGCAAAAAGCACTTCCTCTCACCTCCTGAGATTTGCATTTGGCACATTACAGCATTCATTGCTCACTATATTGAGTTCAATAATTTCAGACCAGAAAGTCTGCCCCTCCATTTTGTTTTTGTCATTTTTGCATATGCCAGTCTTAATTTTGTTTTTCATGCTTTTGTTTTTGGATACAGTTTCTCATTATCTTGCTAGTCACACCCACGGTGGATAAATCTTTTGTTTCTTTACTGCAAATATCACCACTACCTTTTCCTTTAGTACCATAAAATGTTTAGCTATTTAATCCCTCCTGCTCCATATCTTCTCACAGACATCTCCTTTTTGCCTCCTCCCTCTTCTCACATGCTGAAAGCATATTGCCCTTCTACCTTCCTTCAGTTCGGGAGAAAGATCCTTGATCCGAAACGTCAACTCTCTTTCTCTCTCCACAGCTGCTGCCAGACCTGCTGAGTATTTCTCGCATTTGTGAGGTTTGATATATTGTGTTGCACAATTTCACCATTAATATTGGTCTCTGAAAAATAAATCACTTTTTTTTTCTTTAACATCTGCTCTCGCCTCTATTGAATTTTGCATCTGCAAATCACTGCAGTATATCCCAGCAGGATCGAAAGCTTCCGCTTAGAGATTCACAAGTACACTGGTGAAAATCTTGAAGCTGGTTAATTAAACCAGAATATTTGACTACATGGAAGAAGACTTCTCCCAACAGAAATCATACGACTGTGTTGAAATTGTGAAAGTTGGGGAAATGACTTGAGAAAATGCTGTTTGTGTTTAGTTTAGAACTTTGTTTTGCCCCAACCCCATGTTTAATATTTCTCTGCAGAATTGTTTACATCGGCCAGCACGGTGGCACAGTGGTTAGCATTGCTTCCTGCGGCGCTGAGGACCCGGGTTCGAATCCCGGCCCTGGGTCACTGTCTGTGTGGAGTTTGCACATTCTCCCCGTGCCTGCGTGGGTTTCACCCCCACAACCCAAAAGATGTGCAGGATAGGTGGATTGGCCACGCTAAATTGCTCCTTAATTGGAAAAAATTATTGGGTACTCTAAATTTATTAAAACAAGGACCAAAAAAATTTTTTTTTTAATTGTTTACATCTATGTTGATTTTCCATCTGGGGGACATGCTTGAGCAAGTTGAGAACTCATGGCTCAACAGATTGGCTGTGTCAGGTTTTCTGCCATCGTAGCATATTTCAGTAAGCAGCTTGATTGGAAGTTGATAGCACACTGTTAACCATGTCAGAATGTTACTCGTATTGAATGCTTTTTCTGTGCCTTAAAATCACAGATTATGTTGTTGCAATAACCAAATTACCACAAGCGAAGGGGGGTCAGGACTGCGGAATAGGGTAAATGACTGCATGGCGAATTAACTGGTCCTTCCATTATCATTGTGGAGAGACATTTTTGTTTGACTAATATGAAAACACTTGCACCATGCATTTCTACGCATCAGTTTAGTTTGCAAAGATAACTTATTGGGTCCATTGTGAGCTAGATTCTCAGTTTCTGAGACTAAGTGTTGACACCGGGACAGGATTTCTTCAGCAACAAAACTGGCGCCAAACCTGGAGCGATTCAGCAACTGTGGAGGGGCTAGCACCGGCGCCACGTGGAACATAATCGCATCCAATGAAAAGCAGTGCGGGATTCGCCGGATTCGTGACAGACACTCGGCAGGCTGGCAAGCTGCAGCCGCATATACACATTACAATCCCCAAATACATTCATCCCAGTCCTCAAGGAGACACTATTTGCGCTGGAGCGCACCCATCCTGCTGTGGGTCAGCTGGGGCCAGTGGGTACCGAGGGGAATGCTTTTAGGGGGACACCCATATGATCTGTGGCCCTATGTTTACAATGGGCTGTCAGCGGCATGTGCAGCTGCATGGTTTCTTGGCAGGCTGCGGCAATGGTGCTCCATGCCTGTTCACTCCGACCCCACAGCCCACATCCTGGCCAAACCCCCCCGGTCATGGCAGAAGCCCCCCACCCATCGACATAACTGTCAGCAAACTATGGCGGTTGGACATTTTCCATACCCCCTCTCTCTCCCTCAGCAGCCACCATACCGGTTTCACGATTTTTAAAAGCATAAGTGAAACTCGCTGACAGGAATTCGCCCCATCGGAGGCGGAGAATAGCGGAGAACCGGAAAATCTCGGGTCGGGCCCGCTAATGCAAGTGGTGTTTACTGTAAAATGCATTCTGGAACTCATTGACGCTACTGTCAAGGCATTGGAGAATTGTGATTTGGTGTAAAATCGGCGCCCACTGTGATTTCGGCATTTGAACCGATTCTCCGCCCAATCGCGGTTCGTGATTCTGGTGTCGGCCGACGGAGAATCCTCCTTGTGTGTTTTCAAAAAAGAAATCAATCCGCTCATCTGTGGTAAAAAATACATTTCTTTTTGAATAATTGAAATGTATCAATTACTTTATTCATTCGCACTCATTTCTTCCTAAATTCCAATGTTAAATGCAAATAAGCATGATTGTTTCCATATTAACTTCAGAAATATTGCTTTACCTATATAGCTGCTGTAGTAAATAGCATGGCCATCACTGCCATTCTCTGTGAATGTTAAAATTGTATCCAGCCTTGAAAGCAATCATAGACGCTCAGGCAGATATCTTCCCTGATATGGGGCACAGCAGTAGCACTGACAGATTGCAGCACTATCAGCTGATATGTCCGATTATCCTTTCTTATGGATCCAAAAAGCCAACACAGCGTGAGAGCTGAATTAATGTGAAGATAGGCCAGACGGCTGGAGTTTGATAACTGAGCCTGTCAGGAACATACAGAAGGTCAGCGCATATCTGGACACCAAGTATTGCAAACAATTTATTGGCTGATTCAGCATCCATCAACAGTGTGCTGTCATTTATCATAGTTGCATGGACCTGACAAGTATAAACTTGATTAATATGTTCTTACCATTTTCAGTATTTTGCTCTATAAATCATTTCAGCGTCAATGTATACCTTTTTATGAATGTCGAGCCAATTAGAAAGTACCTATCTATGTAAGCACAAATCTGGAGACAATTAGATGATATAAAAACTATTTCTTTGCTCAACAAAGTCACCAATGTCCACTTTCAATATTGGGAGATAAAGTCAGATTCTTTTGAGTTCAGATGATACACCTGCTCACAAGAAACTGGATCCACGTCAGCTCTCTATAACAGACTCAGTAATTTGATAACTGAGTGAAGGAAATCAGCTATTTCTGATAGGTAAAAGACCATTTTAATGTAAATATATAAACCCAGTCTTTAAAACCCATTTTAAAATAAGGATTTCAGTATTCATACCCTTCGGTCATGACAAAACACATAATTTGAACAGAGGTACAGAACTTGACACATCCACAAACTAGCTGGAGATAAATGCAACATTTTTACTGACAATATGAACTGACTATCGTTCTAATGAACAGAATTTAAAATTAGTTTCATATTAAAAATGAGCTGTACAAGTAATCAGCTCAAGGTCGGAATGGGCATCATAGCAAAATGAATCCACCATTGTTCAGAATATAGATAAAATGTGAGTCAGCAGAAAACCAGTAAGAACCAGTCTCGATTACAGCTCAAAATCACATTCCATAGTACACACAAAAATTCAAACATGACACATTTAAAACTTATGTTGCACATTGAGGATTGACAGTTAACTATCCAAACAAACGTATTTGAAACTGACCCAAACCAATCAGGACGACATATCAGACTGATAACATTTTCCTTAAACATGAGAGTTCGGACAGCTATTTTCTATCCGGATCAATCTAGACATTTACTTGACTATTCGCTATCCTTATTTTCATATTTTCCCTTCTAAAACTCTTGTCTGCGCAAGCTGTCTTTGCCTTCAGCAAGAAACCATGTCTGTATTATTTTTGAAAGTTAAAATTGTTTTATAAATTACTTATTTTTAAGTCTTTTGCTGGCAAGGCTTTATTGAGAACAGATTTAAGTTTCTCTCAATTGTAATCATTTGTAGAGGCAATAAAAGATTCTTACTTCGCATCCGAGAGGTGTAACTCAAATTTCTACCACGTTTTAAAGTGTATGCGAGACTGCACTTGAACCGCAAGCTAGATCTCTACACTGAGGTATAGGAAGGTCTACAGACAAAGTACTCTTGAGTAGGAAGCATGCTTAACTCTTGAGATTAAGATCCTTATTCACTCTAAAGTGTTTATTTAGCGGTCCCTTAGAGATGATTCATAGATCATAGAATTTACAGATCATAGAAGGAGGCCATTTTGGCCATCGGGTCTGCATTGGCTCTTGGAAAGAGCACCCCACTTAAGCCCTCACCTCCACCCTATCCCCGTAAACCAGTAACCCCACCTAACCTAAGGGCAATTTAACATGGCCAATCCATCTAACCTGCACACCTTTGGACCGTGGGAGGAAACCGGGGCACCTGGAGGAAACCACGCACACACGGGGAGAACGTGTAGACTCCACACAGTGATCCAAGCCGGGAATCAAACCTGGGACCCTAGAGTTGTGAAACCACTGTGCTAACCACTGTTCTACTGTTAGACAAAAAGCGGTTCTTGATAGTCTGTGCTTAAAATTCCTGGATATGGGGTGTGAAAGATCTACACCTCATTGTTGGATACACTCAAAACTCCATTTTGTAGATTTGTCAGTAGCTGGCTTTGAAGAGTCTTCGGCATCATGCAGTGTTGGTTCCTTGGTTGTCCAAAATAATTGGCTTTAGAGAGACAGTGATACTTTTTTTTTAATTTTCAGATTTATATACCATAACTAGTTTAGCAAAAATATAATTGCGAGCCTCAATGCAAAAATGACTTCAGACTATACATCAGTCCTGCAAAGCATTGCTTGTTATGTATATTCACTGATAGCACTCAGCAAACTTGTTTTCAAACACTTTTTAAGGATCTCCTAAATAACTAGAAGACAAAATTACACTGTAATAAATTAAATTAAGTTCGGTGACACAATTTAGGATTGGAAACACCATGAGAACATATGTACCATTGGGCTTTTGATTACATTAGCACTTTCTGTACATTTTAGATTTCTGTATTGCAGCAAAATTATTATCGCTTTCTTCTGCTGGGTTTGCAGCCTGGAGTTTACAGATGTCAATAACTATTGCCATCCATTAATCCTTTGCTGCCGCATTGCTTTTCAACTTGCTTTCAGCATATATGTTCATCGACAGTTTCATTTGAGGTCCTACTAAAAGTCATTCTTAGATACAGCTGATGTATTCTTCGACAGCTATTCACAGAATAATTACATTGTATGCCATTGTGTCACATTTTTCAGTACATCCAACCGAACAAACTATTGTAGCATTAGATGATTGTCTGTCGGTTCTATTAGTAGACGGGCTTGATAATTACTGGCATTTACTTTTCATAGTTTCACTGCAATATTTCAACATCAAATAGGTTTTCCGGGAGGATGGAACAGTTTAAGTTGGATCTGACAACTGCATCAGCATCAAAGATCCTTATCTTGGTTTCCAGACAACACTCAGCCGCCAAGGAATGCACACATGGTTGCATTCATCCTTCTTTTGTGGGCTCAGCTGTTTATTGTTGAATCTCCTGGCTTGGCTAAGACAGAAAGAGCATCACCTCTAAGTTTCACTCCAAGTCACACACCATCCTGAGTTGGACATTTATCGCCACTCCTCTATCTTTGTAGGGGCAAAATCCTGAAACTCCCTCTCTAACAGCACTGTGGGATTAGATTCAACAG
The DNA here is from genome assembly GCF_902713615.1 of Scyliorhinus canicula. Lineage (NCBI taxonomy): Eukaryota > Metazoa > Chordata > Chondrichthyes > Carcharhiniformes > Scyliorhinidae > Scyliorhinus > Scyliorhinus canicula. The sequence goes on along the minus strand of NC_052162.1, from coordinate 74,264,147 downwards.
ACATTCTGCAACAGTTTAAGAAGGCAGCCTTCCTAAGCAGGGATGAGCAATAGATGCCAGCTTTGCTGGCCATGCCCACATCCTATGACCGAATCGTTAAAAATTGTTTTAACAGTTTGACTGCAAGTTGCTGCAATTCTGGTGCGACTGCACGGCTTAATCAACATCTTTGTTCTTTGTTGCTGTGTTCTTATGATAACATAGTACCTTAAGTTTATTTACCGTGCAGGCCATAAGTCAGCATTTGATCATGCAGGATTTGGTAAATACGCTGTGGTTCATTTATTAGGGCTACACGTGAAGAGTTATACATTGGCGTAAAGTTTGAAGACATCAGAGCTCCACGTGGGTTCCCTGCTCAAAGCAAGAGTGAAACAAAGACTGGATCACATGACACATTTCCTGTCTAGTGATGTCATGCTGACATCCCTTAAAGGCATATTACAACATTTGCTTCTGATAGTGAGACAAAAGGCAACATTCTCCAGTCCCCTATCACATTCAGCGGTACGCCATTCACTGGCAGCGGGAGTTTCTCTTCCTGCCACTTGTCAATGGGATTTCTCATTTACGCAACCCCACAGTGCTAGGAAACATGCGGATGGGGGTAGGCTGCCAGCAGGAAAACAGAATCCCAACGGCCCGAAAATTCCGGCCCACAACTACTGAAGATTAGGTCAAGGCTAATAAGGGTACCATCAGTTAACCTTCTGAGTTGGTTTGCAAGATCTTCCTGCAAAAGTGTCACATGAGACTCGCTGTGTTATATAATCTCAATCCAATGGAACAAGGTACTGCTTAAAAGATACTTTGACAAGTTGTGAAACATGAGTATTTATAAATTGAAGTTAAGGAAATCTTCAAGCACAGATTTTAATACACTGCATGCTTAGCACTTCTGGCTTAAACAGTACTATGCCTAGAAGCGCAATATAATGAGTAGTATCAAGCCAAAAGAGGAACCATTCTAAATCGTGACTTGTTAATTAGTAAATGAAGTAAAGAAACTTGTAAGGCTGACAGCTCTGCATTATCTAAGAGGCAGAGGTGTGAACTAGGAAGCTGCCTCTTAATCTGGAGGGGAAAGAAACTAAAGTAAACGAAAACAGAAAATACTGGACAATCTCAGCACTTCTGACAGCATCTGTGGAGAGAGAAGGGAGATAATGTTTTGAGTCTAGATGATTCTGATGAGTATGGATAGAAACTGCCCATCCACAGTCCTGAAGTCTCCTCTTTCTGTGTTTGTTCGAAAGAATAAACTGATCTCTTCTAATTTCCGTTTTTCACCTTCACCTCCCACACCTCCAACCCTCCTATTATTTTTTTATTTTACTTCTTAAATAATTACTATCTTACTTTATCCACACGATAAAGGGAATGTATGGATATTTGAACATTTTCTTGGGGAAATATGTGCCGAATGGAAAATGTGTCCTAATGGGTTAGGAGCAGCGGTATCCACCTGCGCAAGGTGAGTAATGCACAACTCAAAAAGCATGCTTTTATATTGCAATGGGTGCTGGGTGTTTTCCTTGGTAAATTTGAAGAAACGATCACAGCAAAGTTGAGAATAGATTGTGTGATAAAGTCGACCCAGACTCAAAGTTTTGTACTATAGCAATTGAACCACCATTTCACCTGAGCTAAGAATACCATTGTACACATAAGGATGCTGGAAGGTGCTTGTGTCACATTCCAATGAATATACATATAATAAAAGCAAATGACTGCAGATGCTGGAATCTGAAACCAAAGAGAAAATGCTGCAAAATCTCAGCAGGTCTGGCAGCATCTGTAGGGAGAGAAAGGGGCGAATGTTTCGAGTCCAGATGACCCTTTGTCAAAGCTCAATATATATATATCCTTTCTCAGAAGTTAAATCCAGTTCAAACGTTTGTAAGATATAGGTGCACAATTAGGCCATTTGGCCCATCGAGTCTACTCCGCCATTCGATCATGTCTGATCCTATCCTGGCTTTAAAATTAGCAACTTGCCTGTTCTCCATAACCCTTCACCGCATTACCAATTAAAAGTCTATTAACCTCCTCCTTAAATTTGCTCACTGGCCTAGCTGCCACCGCACTCTGGGATAGCGAATTCCACAGATTCACAATTCATTGGGAGAAGTAGTTCCTCCTCAATTGTATTTTAAATGTGCTACCTCTTATCCTAAGGCTATTCTTTAATATTTCCATTTTAACTTTACATTTTCCCCTTCATTTGCTGGAACCTTCGAGCCCATGTCCCTTTATTCAATGAGAAATAAAACAGGTCATGAATTGCTGTGAAAGTTCCGAGATCAATGCTGCTACATTAGTCAATCAAAAAGCTATACTTAGGGTAGATAGGGAGTGCAGGCTTATGTCAGTGATTAATCATTCACCAAGAAACGTGGCTGAGAAATTTTTTTTAATTCATTGTGTGCATTGCTGGTTAGGCCAGCATTTATTGCCCATCCCTAGTTGCCCTTCAGAAGGTGGTGGTGAGTTGCCTTCTTGAACCACTGCAGTCCTTGAGGTTTAGGTACATCCACTGTGCTGTTAGGGAAGGTTTTCCAGGATGTTGCCCCAGTGACAATGAAGGAATGGCAATATATTTCCAAGTTAGGGTGGGAAGTGACTTGGAGGAGAACCTCAGTGTTCTGCCGTTTAAACATGTTTTCCCAATCGCCGGGCACTGTATCTTTAAGTGGGCGGGGCCACAACATCTAGACATCATCACGTCCATGAGGTCATGAGCATACTTCTATTGTGCATGCGCAGATTGATCGTTGTTCGGAGTGTGTTCTTTTCTCAAGTGCGCATGTACAACATTTTGCGCATGCACAAAACGGTCATTTTCCGAATCGCGTTTTTTACTCCACTTCACATGTGCAGAATGTTCATGTTCCGAAGCGCGCTTTCTGTTTAACTGCGCTTGCGCACACTGGTCTTCTCTTCCAGCGCACTAAATTTTTAGCTGCGCCACAGCTTCAACTGACTCACAAACCTTCACGCCACTTTCCCGATTCACCATTTGGGAACATTCATTTTCAAGTGCGCTACTTGAATGGGACATTTTAGAAGAATCCTCCAGCATCATAGAACATAGAACAGTACAGCACAGAACAGGCCCTTCGGAACTCGATGTTGTGCCGAGCATTGTACGAAACCAAGATCAAGCTATCCAACTTCCTGTCTTTCTGGTGTGTTTGTCATTCTGTTTGTTTCTTTTACCATTGTTTATTTGGCTTTGTTGGAAGCTTACAATTGTCATCAATACTGCACAAGACGGCGCCGGAGTGAGGCGATTCTCTGCGAGCTCTCCCTAACAGATCCACTTTTTACATTGTGTACGTTATGTTGCCCTATTATGTATTTTCTTTTATTTCCTTTTCTTTTCATGCACTTAATGATCTGCTGAGCTGCTCGCGGAATAGTGTTCACTGTACCTTGGTGTAGTTGACAATAAACAAAATCCCAAATCCAAATTTTTCATGACCACATTGAACTGAGTTGTCTCCTTCTCATTCTCATAATAGGATAAGTGATACTGCTTTGCAGCCAGTGCTCCAGCCAAATTTAATAGGAGCGCTAGTTTCCTTTTGTCTGAGGCATTAACAAGCGCGGCAGCAGAAAGAAAAATTTCAAACTGCTGCTTAAAGACAGATCAGTTTTTGCATAGTTTACCTTATATTCTGAGAAGATCCAGTTTCTGCAGACTCTCCATCTTCTGATTGGTATTGCTTCTCGGATTTTCTTTAGTTGTAGATGCTTGCTTGCTTCATTCAATCTTCATTTTAGTTAATGCTGTCTTTCCTAATCTACCTGGATCTACATTTTTAGAGATAGAAACCTGGTGCCATGTGTTGTTATCTGGTTTATTTTACCCGGATAGCTTTGATGTGTAGTGTTGATCAAAGAGCAACAAGCTTTGTTAACAAACAAAACTACTTTATTTAACACTACTAACTGGATTCAACACTTATCCCACAGAAACATACAGTTGAAAAATAACACATAAATTATTCTCATCTACATCTAAAGTCAGTACAAATTTAAACTATTATCTGCTCCCTCTCACTATCTTCCTTTAGTCTGTCTAGCTAACTCCTCACTCCTTCTGCGACCACCTTCTCCAACCTTCCATCCCACAAGGCTTAGCATCATCCCTTATATATATATAGGACTAGTTCCCTCCAGTGGCTCTCTGTATACATTTCATTAACCATTGCATTGTCTTCATGTATGATAATACCACAGGGAGACGTATTGCACCTGTGGAGAGGGAACAATTCATAGTTTCATCAGTATGGATGTCAAAAAGTGATGTGCGGTAGAAAGCAGTCAGTGCAAATGGGCTCAAAGAGGTGGATTTTGTAGATGAGAAGAACTTGAATAGGGCGAAATGGAAGACAAAATAAATTGTGGAAGTCAGGGTGGAGACAGAGAGCAGTTGGGATGTCAATTGGCATGGGGAGGTGTGTGTGGGGGGTGGAAGTAATTTGGTGGGGAAGGGTTAAAGAGAGAAGCAGCAGTATCTGTAACAGATGATCTCCAATTTAGTTCAGAAGAAGCTTGCAATTGTTGTTGGAAGTGACAGCAGAGGGAGCAGTGGCAAGGGATTTAATGTAATGGCTGTCAGTGGAGAAAAGAATCCCAGAGTTATATGTGCTCTCCAGAAGAATCTGGCAGTAGTGAATTGTTTTGACAGAGGGCAGTGAACATAGAACAGTACAGCACAGAACAGGCACTTCGGCCCTCGATGTTGTGCCGAGCAATGATCACCCTACCCAAACCCATGTATCCACCCTATACCCGTAACCCAACAACTCCCCCCCCTTAACCTTACTATTAGGACACTACGGGCAATTTAGCATGGCCAATCCACCTAACCCGCACATCTTTGGACTGTGGGAGGAAACCGGAGCACCCGGAGGAAACCCACGCGCACACGGGGAGGACGTGCAGACTCCACACAGACAGTGACCCAGCCGGGAATCGAACCTGGGACCCTGGAGCTGGGAAGCATTTATGCTAACCACCATGCTACCGTGCTGCCCCAAAGTGAAGTTCCATAGTAGCTGATATGATCAGTTAGATCTGTTGATGGCTGGCTCATCCGACAATGCACCAGTTACATTCAGTCTGTAGGCTTGATGGACCAAAGCTACGTTGTACCAAATGTTTAATATGGATAAGAAGGAATAAATGTTTTTTCTGAAGATCAGAAGGTTAAAAACAATGAGGATATAAAATCACCAGGCCGTAGTTAAAGGATGAATAGAGAGAGAATATCTTGGTGAGAATCTTGGGTTGGCTTGGGTAGGAGGTGAAGGGAACATGAGAGGGATTGAATAAGATGTGCTATCAAAAAAGGTACCAATGGAATAAATGAAGGTCCATGTTATGACTTGGTGATAACATCATCGCCGCTGCCATTTAGATGGGGCATGGTAGTAAGGTAAGGGCAATGAGGTCAGAACTCATGAGCTAGATTTTGCTCAAAACCAGGATGTAAATGTAACCATCGACAATAAGACATACAGCAAGGTTCTTGTTCATGATGAACCAGATATTCAAGAAGGAGATACAAAGAAAGGTAGTTATTATTGACGCCTTGGGAGCATTCAAAGGGCAGTTCAGCGGGTGAGTGGGACAAGAAGAAGATTGGGAAGATTAGCTTTCAGGAGGTGGGAAAGTCAGCAAAACAGCTGGATTGGACACCTCGTGTTGCTGAGTTTGGAGTCTTGATGAGTTCTTCATAAAACGCTGAAGGTGCCACAGTGAGGAATTGTGAGCTTACTGAAGCCCCTATAACAGGAGAGTAGAATAATAGCGATGCTTTGAGTTCGATATTTGGCTTTTGAATGTATAAGCTATTGTGAAGGGAGAAATGAAAGGGTGTTAGGAAGGGGAGGAGACTGGAGAAAAGAACCCAAGTGGGGGTGAGGGGAAACAAAAAGTAAGATGGAATAGATAGACTTGTGTCTGTAAAGAGAACCAAAATTAACAGAGGCGCCGCAGATGTCCTGATGGTAGGGAGAAAATGATATGAGTAAGAGGAGACATTTGTTCACACAGTGCTGCTTCACAGATTATGTCAATTTCCCATGGGCCGACAGTGTAATGGCCCTCCGAACTCCCTGCTCCTGGGGAATTGGCACTGTCAGTGTCGGACTGTTACTCTATGAAGTACTTTAGTCTCCTCCACCTTTGTGATGGGTTGAAGTTCACTTATTGACACTGTCGAATCAGCTGGGAGAATTTGTGATCCAGTGTCCAGATTTGGAGACTTCAGTGGAGAGGGTGTGCGTTCTGGAGATTTTTGAGGGACTAAGTATAATGGACATGTCACTACAGTTAGTTATGTCGAAGTAGAGAGCCGAGGAGCAATGGCGAGCTGACCACCAGTCATGGTGCCGGTGGAGATTCCAATAGTCTGAGGTAGTTTACACCAGCAGATCTGATATACAAGCAGAGGAGTGATGAGCCATGACTCATGGGGGGGCAGCAGGGGGGGCAGCAGGGTAGCATGGTGGTTAGCATAAATGCTTCACAGCTCCAGGGTCCCAGGTTCGATTCCCGGCTGGGTCACTGTCTGTGTGGAGTCTGCACGTCCTCCCCCTGTGTGCGTGGGTTTCCTCCGGGTGCTCCGGTTTCCTCCCACAGTCCAAAGATGTGCGGGTTAGGTGGATTGGCCATGCTAAATTGCCCGTAGTGTCCTAATAAAAGTAAGGTTAAGGGGGGGGTTGTTCGGTTACGGGTATAGGGTGGATACGTGGGTTTGAGTAGGGTGATCATGGCTCGGCACAACATTGAGGGCCGAAGGGCCTGTTCTGTGCTGTACTGTTCTATGTTCTATGTTCTATGACTAAAACTCATGGACCAAGAGCAATGAAATCCACTTGAACACTGAAGATTAAGGAGCTAGTAAAGGGAACATCTATGAAACACAATATTAGAATAGATGGGTTTGATCGCTGGTGCAGACACGATGGACGGAATGGCTTTTTTCTGTCTTGTAATATAATTTTACTGTAGCTTAGGTAGCCCCTTGCTCACCAGAAAATAATACTCTGTGACTCCTGTTGCATATATAATCTTCCTCAACAACTGCTCTTTTCCTGCTCTTGCCATATATGGAAGTTATCTCGTCTGACTATTGACATCTATGATTATAGAGATCCATGATCGATTGAAGGATACGTTCAAAAGCGTGATGGTGACTGATCAGATTTAATTATCTGAAATGAAAACAGAAAATACCAGATAAACTTAGTAAGTCTGGCAGCATCTGAGGGGGAAAATGTTGCCAGACCTGCTGAGTTTATCTAGCATATTCTGTTTTTAATTTCAGACTTCCAGCATCTGCAGTATTTTGTTTTACGTTGAAATGTCTGATGGTTGATATTCAAAAGAAAAACTGCCAACCAAACACATTAGAATAAATATTACAAGAGGTTAGTATTTGTTTGAGGGAGGCATGCAAACTATTCAAATCAAATGCAATAAAATCTGAAATGACTGTCTCATGTTGTGGCGTATGGTTTCCATGACAAACGCATGTTGCCATTTTCATATGTACAATAATAGATCTCGTACAAAAATACTTCATTATCTCAGGCACACTGTTTGTTTGTCGATTACATCTGGAAATGTCTGGAACATTCAAGCTACAGGAAGGATGTGATTGCACTAGAAAGGGTGCAGAGGAGATTCACCAGGATGTTGCCTGGGCTGGAACATCCCAGCTATGAAGAGAGGCTGGTTAAGCTGGGATTGTTTTCCTTCGAGCAGAAAAGGCTGAGGAGGGACCTAATTGAGGTGTACAAAATAATGAGGGATAGAGGTAGGATATATAAGAAATAACTTTTTTCCCCTAGCAGAGGGGTCAGTGATAATTATAATAACCTTTATTGGCACATGTAGGCTTACATTAACACTGCAATGAAGTTACTGTGAAAAGTCGCTGGCCGCCACATTCCGGCGCCTGTTCGGGTACACAGAGGGAGAATTCATAATGTCTAATTCATCTAACAGCACCTCTTTCGGGTCTTGTGGGAGGAAACCGGAGGAAACTCACGCAGACATGGGGAGAACGTGCAGACTACACACAGACGGTAACCCAAGTCGGGAATTGAACCTGGGACCCTGGAGCTGTGAAGCAACAGTGCTACCCTGGATATTTAAGGTAAGGTGCAGAAGATTTAGAGGGAATTTAAGGGAAAGCTTTTTCACCAGAGGGTGGTGGGAATCTGGAACTCACTGCCTGAAAGGGTAGTAGAGGCATGAATCCTCACAACATTTAAGATGCATTGAGGTGAGTGTTTGAACCACTATAGCGTACAAGGCTATGGATCAAGTGCTGTAAAGTGGAATTAGAATAGATGGGAGCTTGATGGCTGGTGCAGACACGATGGACTGAATGGTTTCTTTCTGTGTTGTAAAACTCGATGCGGAGAACTCATTGCTGGCAGAATTCTATGTTCCGCTGGCAGCATACACCTGCCTGTGGGTTTCTTTCGGCCTGGGGTGGTCACAATGGGAAATCCCATTGGTTGGCTGCGGGAATGGAGAATCCTGCGACCAGCGCTGGCATGCTACCGAGAAACTATGGCTATGTCTCTAAGCTTCTATCTTAAACTTAAAGTTTCAAACAAACCTGAGCACTCTTCTGGAAAACAAATTAATTTGGTCATTGAGTTTATTTGTTATGCCCTATAGAAACTGTTTGTGAGCATACATTTTAGCATTCCTGAAGACACTTGTTGCACTGTTGGAGTTTCTAGTTCTCTAAAAATCTTCCTTTGATCAGTTAGTTCCAACAGCTGCATTCAGTCAATGGTTTAGGGTTGTCCTACACAGTCATAGCAAATTTGTATAATTAATCTGTAAAATACTGTGCTGTCATTAAATATTTCAGAATAGCTAGATAGACTTTGAGGTTTATGTAACATATAAAAATTCATAGGAGGTTTTTCTTTAAATGAACAGCCACCACACTTGATGGTTATACATTAGAACAAAATTTATTAATTCTGAATTTTCACCTATTATTCTTTGCACATTAAGGATATAAGTATGACATTATGGGGGTGATTAAAACTTGGTCACATAGATTGGTTTTAAGGAGAGTCTTCAAGGAGAAGAGGGAGGTCGAGAGGTAGCAGTGTCGAGAAAGGAAATTGCAGAATGGTTAAATACACAGTCGCCAGTGGTGGTTTGAAGTGCATATCGTGATGAGGTCAGGGGGAGGGAGCATGCCTGATAGGGAGGTTAATTGTAGGATTATGAATAGCAGATATTTGAATGAACTGAAGTTTATACAGCCCGGAGAACAAGAGAGTACACAAGAACATACGAATTAGGAGCAGGAGTATGCAATTCAATCCCTCGAGCCCGCTCCGCCATACAATACGGTCATGGCTGATCTAATTTCAGCCTCGATTTCACTTTCCTGCCTGTTCTCCATAACCCTTCAACCTATTACTAATTAAAAATCTGTCTATCTCCTCCTTAAATTTACTCTATGTCCTGCCATCCCCCACATTCTGGGTCATGAATACCACAAATGTACGACCCTTCTGAGAGAAGTAATTTCTCCTCATCTCTGTTTTAAATCTGCCTACCCCTATCCTAAAACTATGATCTCTCATTCTAGATTCTCCCACATGAGGAAGCATCTGCTCTGCATCTACTTTGTCAATACCTTTTGTCATCTTATCAACCTCAATTAGGTCTCCTCCCATTCTTCTAAACTTGAGAGAGCAGAGGCCTAAACTGCTCACTCTCTCTTCAAAGACATACCCCTCATCTCTGGAATTGATCTAGTGAATCTCCTCTGAACTGCCTTTAAGGCAACTACATCCCTCCTCAAATAAGGGGACAAAAACTGTAGACAAGTTAGTTTTACTTCGGTGGTAGGCAAAGTAATGGAAAGGGTACTGAGGGATAGTATTTCTGAGCATCTGGAAAGACACTGCTTGATTAGGGATAGTCAGCACGGATTTGTGAAGGGTAGGTCTTGCCTTACAAGTCTTATTGACTTCTTTGAGGAGGTGACCAAGCATGTGGATGAAGGTAAAGCAGTGGATGTGGTGTACATGGATTTTAGTAAGGCATTTTATAAGGTTCCCTATGGTAGGCTTATGTAGAAAGTAAGGAGGCATGGGATAGTGGGAAATTTGGCCAGTTGGATAACTGGGTCCTCTGCTGTTTGTGATTTTCATTAACGACTTGGATGAGGGAGTTAAAGGGTGGGTCAGTAAATTTGCAGATGATACAAAGATTGGTGTAGTTGTGGATAGTGAGGAGGGCTGTTGTTGGCTTCAAAGAGACATAGATAGGATGCAGAGCTGGACTGAGAAGTGGCAGATGGGGTTTAACCCTGACAAGTGTGAGGTTCTCCATTTTGGAAGGACAAATATGAATGCGGAATACAGGGTTAACGGTAGGGTTCTTGGCAATGTGGAGAAGCAGAGAGATCTTGGGGTCTATGTTCATAGATCTTTGAAAGTTGCCACTCAAGTGGATAGAGCTGTGAAGAAGGCCTATGCTGTGCTAGCGTTCATTAGCAGAGGGATTGAATTTAAGAGTCGTGAGGTGATGATGATAGCTGTACAAAACCTTGGTCAGGCCACATTTGGAGTACTGTGTGCAATTCTGGCCACCTCATTTTAGGAAGGATGTGGAAGCTTTGGAAAAGGTGCAAAGGAGATTTACCAGGATGTTGCCTGGAATGGAGAGTAGGTCTTACGAGGAAAGGTTGAGGGTGCTAGGCCTTTTCTCATTAGAACGGAGAAGGATGAGGGGCGACTTGATAGAGGTTTATAAGATGATCAGGGAAATAGATAGAGTAGACAGTCAGAGACTTTTTCCCCGGGTGGAACACACCATTACAAGGGGACATAAATTTAAGATAAATGGTGGAAGATATAGGGGGGCTGTCAGAGGTAGGTTCTTTACCCAGAGAGTAGTGGGGGCATGGAATGCACTGCCTGTGGAAGTAGTTGAGTCGGAAACGTTAGGGACCTTCAAGCGGCTATTGGATTGGTACATGGATTAGGGTAGAATAATGGAGTGTAGATTAATTTCTTCTTAAGGGCAGCACGGTAGCATTGTGGATAGCACAATTGCTTCACAGCTCCAGGGTCCCAAGTTCGATTTCGACTTGGGTCACTGTCTGTGTGGAGTCTGCACATCCTCCCCATTTGTGCATGGGTTTCCTCCGGGTGCTCCGGTTTCCTCCCACAGTCCAAAGATGTGCAGGTTGGGTGGAATGGCCATGATAAATTGCCCTTAGTGTCCAAAATTCTATGATTAACCTAGGATAAAAGTTTGGCACAACATCGTGGGCCGAAGGGCCTGTTCTGTGCTGTATTTCTCTCTCTCTAATACTCCAGATGTGTGTTCATCTTGTACAGTCCCAGCAACACTTTCCTACTTTTATAATCTATTTCAATAGCCATAAATGCCAACAATAATTTTGCTTCCTCATTACCTGTTGTAACTGCAAACTAATTTTCCATGATTCATGCACAAGGACACCCGGATGCCTCTGCACCACAGCACTCTGGTTTCTCTCCATTCAGAAGTTGTCTTCCATTTTGATGACCAAAATGGATAACCTCACATTTATCCACATTAAACTCCATCTGCAAATATATTGGTCCAGTTACCAACCTAAACACATTCAGTTGTAGAACATAGAACATAGAACAATACAGCGCAGTACAGGCCCTTCGGCCCTCGATGTTGCACCGACATGGAGAAAAAAAAAACTAAAGGCCATCTAACCTACACTATGCCCTTATCATCCATATGCTTATCCAATAAATTTTTAAATGCCCTCAATGTTGGCGAGTTCACTACTGTTGCAGGTAGGGCATTCCACGGCCTCACCACTCTTTGCGTAAAAAACCCACCTCTGACCTCTGTCCTATATCTATTACCCCTCAATTTAAGGCTATGTCCCCTCGTGCTAGCCACCTCCATCCGCGGGAGAAGGCTCTCGCTGTCCACCCTATCTAACCCTCTGATCATTTTGTATGCCTCTATTAAGTCACCTCTTAACCTTCTTCTCTCTAACGAAAACAACCTCAAGTCCATCAGCCTTTCCTCATAAGATTTTCCCTCCATACCAGGCAACATCCTGGTAAATCTCCTCTGCACCCGTTCCAAAGCTTCCACGTCCTTCCTATAATGAGGCGACCAGAACTGTACGCAATACTCCAAATGCGGCCGTACCAGAGTTTGGTACAGCTGCATCATGACCTCATGGCTCCGGAACTCAATCCCTCTACCAATAAAGGCCAACACACCATAGGCCTTCTTCACAACCCTATCAACCTGGGTGGCAACTTTCAGGGATCTATGTACATGGACACCGAGATCCCTCTGCTCATCCACACTACCAAGAATTTTACCATTAGTCAAATATTCCGCATTCCTGTTATTCTTTCCAAAGTGAATCACCTCACACTTCTCCACATTAAACTCCATTTGCCACCTCTCAGCCCAGCTCTGCAGCTTATCTATGTCCCTCTGTAACCTGCAACATCCTTCCGCACTGTCTACAACTCCACCGACTTTAGTGTCGTCTGCAAATTTACTCACCCATCCTTCTGCGCCCTCCTCTAGGTCATTTATAAAAATGACAAACAGCAACGGCCCCAGAACAGATCCTTGTGGTACGCCACTCGTAACTGAACTCCATTCTGAACATTTCCCATCAACTACCACTCTCTGTCTTCTTTCAACTAGCCAATTTCTGATCCACATCTCTAAATCACCCTCAATCCCCAGCCTCCGTATTTTCTGCAATAGCCGACCGTGGGGAACCTTATCAAACGCTTTACTGAAATCCATATACACCACATCAACTGCTCTACCCTCGTCTACCTGTTCAGTCACCTTCTCAAAGAACTCGATAAGGTTTGTGAGGCATGACCTACCCTTCACAAAACCATGCTGACTATCCCTAATCATATTATTCCTATCTAGATGATTATAAATCGTATCTTTTATAATCCTCTCCAAGACTTTACCCACCACAGACGTGAGGCTCACCGGCCTATAGTTACCGGGGTTATCTCTACTCCCCTTCTTGAACAAAGGGACCACATTTGCTATCCTCCAGTCCTCTGGCACTATTCCTGTAGCCAATGATGACCTAAAAATCAAAGCCAAAGGCTCAGCAATCTCTTCCCTGGCTTCCCAGAGAATCCTAGGATAAATCCCATCCGGCCCCGGGGACTTATCTATTTTCACCTTGTCCAGAATTGCCAACACTTCTTCCCTACGCACCTCAATGCCATCTATTCTAATAGCCTGGGTCTCAGCATTCTCCTCCTCAATATTATCTTTTTCTTGAGTGAATACTGACGAAAAGTATTCATTTAGTATCTCGCTTATCTCCTCAGCCTCCACACACAACTTCCCACCACTGTCCTTGACTGGCCCTACTCTTACCCTAGTCATTCTTTTATTCCTGACATACCTATAGAAAGCTTTTGGGTTTTCCTTGATCCTACCTGCCAAAGACTTCTCATGTCCCCTCCTTGCTCGTCTCAGCTCTCTCTTTAGATCCTTCCTCGCTTCCTTGTAACTATCAAGCGCCCCAACTGAAACTTCACGCCTCATCTTCACATAGGCCTCCTTCTTCCTCTTAACAAGAGATTCCACTTCTTTGGTAAACCACGGTTCCCTCGCTCGACCCCTTCCTCCCTGCCTGACTGGTACGTACTTATCAAGAACATGCAATAGCTGTTCCTTGAACAAGCTCCACATATCCAGTGTGCCCAACCCTTGCAGCCTACTTCTCCAACCAACACATCCTAAGTCATGTCTAATGGCATCATAATTCCCCTTCCCCCAGCTATAACTCTTGCTCTGCGGGGTATACTTATCCCTTTCCATCACTAACGTAAAGGTCACCGAATTGTGGTCACTGTCTCCAAAGTGTTCACCTACCTCCAGATCTAACACCTGGCCTGGTTCATTACCCAAAACCAAATCCAAAGTGGCCTCACCTCTTGTTGGCCTGTCAACATATTGTGTCAGAAAACCCTCCTGCACACATTGTACAAAGAACGACCCATCCAATGTACTCGAACTATATCTTTTCCAGTCAATATTAGGAAAGTTAAAGTCTCCCATAACAACTACCCTGTTACTTTCGCTCTTTTCCAGAATCATCTTCGCCATCCTTTCCTCTACATCTCTAGAACTATTAGGTGGCCTATAGAAAACTCCCAACAGGGTGACCTCTCCTTTCCTGTTTCTAACCTCAGCCCATACTACCTCGGAAGAAGAGTCCCCATCTTGCATCCTTTCTACCACCGTAATACTGTCCTTGACTAGCAGCGCCACACCTCCCCCTCTTTTGCCCCCTTCTCTGACCTTACTAAAGCACCTAAACCCCGGAACCTGCAACAACCATTCCTGTCCCTGCTCTATCCATGTCTCTGAAATGGCCACAACATCGAAGTCCCAGGTACCAACCCATGCTGCCAGTTCCCCTACCTTATTTCGTATACTCCTGGCATTGAAATAGACACACTTCAAACCACAGACCTGAACACTGCCGCCCTCCTGCGAAGTCAAAACTGTGCTCCTGACCTCTCTACTCTCAATCTCTCGCACCCCAAAACTACAATCCAGGTTCCCATGCCCCTGCTGAATTAGTTTAAACCCCCCCAAAGAGTAAACGTCTTATTTCCTCATTTCAATTTACCATCCCACCTATTTTATTGTAATCTGCAAATTTTGCTATAGTACCTTCTATCCCTACATCCAAGTCATTAATATATATCATAAATAGTTGGGGCCCAAGCACTAAACCCGTGGCAGCCCATTAGTTATCTCTTGCCATCTGGAAAAATACTAATTTATCCCAACTCTCTACCTTCAGTTGATTAGCCAATCTTCTATCCAAGCTAATAAATTACCCTAATCCCATGAGATCGTACCTTGTGTATTAACCGTTTGTGTGGCACCTTATCAATGCCTTCTAGAAGTCCAGATATACTACATCTACAGATTTACCATTATCAACATGTCTTGTTACATCTTTGAAGAATTCCAGAAAATTAGTCAAACACGATTTACCCTTCAGAAAGCATGCTAACTCTGATGGATTGCATTTTGACTTTCTAAATGTCCTGTTATTGCTTCCTAAATAATGGATTCTAGCAATTTCCCACTGACAGATGTTAAATTAACTAGGAGAGATGGTGGCATAGTGGTGTTGTCACCGGACCAGAGAACCAGAGTAATGCTAGATTTATATCCTGCCACAGCAGACGGTGAAATTTGAAGTCAATAAAAATCTGGAATTTTAAAAATCTTATGACGACCATGAAACCATTGTCAATTGCCGTAAAAATCCATCTGGTTCACTAATGTTCTTTAGAGAAGGTAATCGGCTGTCATTACCCGGTCTGGCCTACATGTGACTCCAGACCCACAGCAATGTGTTTGACTCTTAACTGCCCCTGAAGGGTAATTAGCGATGGGCAGTAAATGCTGGCACAGCTTGAATGAATGAATTTTTTAAAAAACTGGTCTATAGTTTCCGACTTTCTGCCTCCCTCCCTTTTGAATAAGAGAGATTAGCATTTTTCTATTCCACTGGAACCTTTCCTCTTTCCAGGGAATTTTAGAATGTTATAACCAATGAATTCACTATCTCCGCTTCCTTTAACACGCTAGGGTGTAGGCAATTAGGCACTGGGGACTTGTCTGCCTAATCGAGTCTTGAGGCTGAGGCATGGAAATTGAAAAGATTATTTAGCCATGTCCTGTCTTCCAATTAGCACGACATGACTTAGTATTGTCTAAGCATTCTCAGGGAAGGGCTTGCATTATTGATTGTGTGGCTAACTCCAAAGCCAAGAAAAGTTATGAATCAAGTTATCCTTTTTCCCAGGACTATTATATGGTTAAGCTACTCATTAATTACCAGTGTAGAGCTTTTGAAGATATTAATTTATTGTGAGGGGGAGGGATGACAAATAGATGTTGTCAATCATTTTGAAGTAATTTAATGAAGACTACAATATGTATTAATCTGACAACCTTGATTAAGCCTTTGCGAACATTTGATTCCGTAAGATTATAGGCAAGTCCTTGGTGTGATTATGAAGTGCTAAATCTTTGAAAACTAAACACTTCAAGACAAGAAACGACAATTGTTATATTTTATTTGTTCAAAATAAGCCAGGAGGATTTTATTTTTAAAAATTCAGTCGGTGACCTTTATACATTGAGAAACATTGAAATATCATGCAGTTTTTTCATTGCAGAGTTGCAGATTACAATTATCATTATATTCAACAAGTTTTATTCTCAAGATGCACCAGCAAATTTTCAATTAGGCTTACTAAACACCCAATTGCTGACAAATATATTTCTAGTAAATATTGATCTAATAATCAGTTATGATAAGATTCTGCCTATACCTTCCCAGGCTGATTGATAGAATCATAGAATCATACAATTTACATTGCAGAAGGAGGCCATTCAGCCCATCGAGTCTGCACCTGCCTTTGGAAAATGTACCTTACCTAAGCCCACACCTATCCCTATCCCCGTAACCCCACCTATCCTTGTGGACACCAAGGGACAATTTAGCATGGCCAATCCACCTAACCTGCACATCTTTGGACTGTGGGAAGAAACCGGAGCACCCGGAGGAAACCCATGCAGACACAGGGAGAAAATGCAAACTCCACACAGACAGTCACCCGAGGCCGGAATTGAACCCGGGTCCCTGCAGCTGTGAAGCAGCAGTGCTACCCACTGTGCCACTGTGCCGTCATTCCAACTAATTATTTTTTAATATAAATTTAGAGCACCAAATTCATTTTTTCCAATTAACGGGAAATTTAGCGTGGCCAATCCACCTACCTTGCACATCTTTGGGTTGTGGGGGCGAAATCCACGCAAGCACGGGGAGAATGTGCATACTCCACATGGATAGTGACCAGGGCCGGGATCGAACCTGGGTCTTCGGCGCCATGAGGCAGCAGTGCTAACCACTGTGCCACTGTGCTACACCCATTCCGACTAATTTTAACTCCAATTTCAACTATAATTTTAAGAACATTGCTTGTTTTCAGAAGTACATGAATGTTACAAAACACTACAAAACAAACGTTCACAAGGTTTTTAAAACCTATGAAGCTTAATAATCTGCTTTCTCAGGAAACCTTGCATGGACATAAATTCATGTTACAAATGTATTTTGATGTGCTGTAACCTCAACTCTAAACCAAATATTTTGACGCATATAAATATTTATAATAATCTTTAATAATGTCATAAGTAGGGTTACGTTAAAACTGCAATGAAGTACTGTGAAAATCTGAAGTAGACCACTAAAAATAAGGTTAAATTCAAAGACAAACTTGAAATGTATTGAACTACACTGCATATAAGATTCTTCAGGTATTTTCAACCAGCATGCAAACAATTAATTTTCAAAATAGCTCACCAAAATATATCCTGAATTCTACCCCTTGCCCTACCCATGCCCTTTGTTACCTCTACGCTTGACTGTTCAACACAGCCCTGGCTGGACTCTCCATGTTCTACCTCCCTCAAATTTGAGATCATCCAAAATTTTGCTGCCTATGCCTTAACTGACAGCATGTTCTGTTCGCCCAATACCCCTGTATTCACTTAGTACTCCTAATGCAATAACTCAACTTTAGAGATTCACATCCTTGTTTTTAAAACAATGCTTTTGCCCTCCCCCCCCCCCCCACCCCAGCCACAGCCCAAACTGTCCAGGATCTCTTAACATTCCTTTCAATCTGGTCTCTTGCCCATTCCAAACTATCTCTGTGCTCCCCACTGGGCCAAAAGGTCTGGATTTCCTTCCTAAACCTCTCTCTTAAAACTGTCTCTTGACCAAACTTTGAACCATCTGTCCCACTATCTCAGTATGTGTCTCGGCATCAAATTCTGCTTTACCATGCTGGCATGAGACATCTTGGAGCCTATTACATTGAAGGTCTTATAAATCCACTGCATGTTTTGCAATATTTTACCCTCTACGATTTATTTTCTCCAATGTCGCATTGCTGGTAACGCACGACTAAATAAATCTGGAGTGCGGGATCTTTGAGAAAAGCACGGTTTAACCTGCCCCACGTTACTTGAATCAAACGTAATTGATATTATCCCTAGCGTCTAATTAAATAACTTTAGCATCTGCCTTGACCTGGTTGATTTCATAAAAATGGGAAAGATCCTAGTTGAGCAGGAACTGCACAGCTGCTCCAGATTCCCTAGCTGCAGGAATTTTACTGGATGGGAGAGGCCAGGGTGAGGGGGCCGTGGATCTCATTGTCACTGTCTGAGCTATTGGCCAGGTGAGGTCAGGGCCCATGGCCTAAACTCGGAAGGCCAGAGAAAGGTTGCCCCGCATAAAACAAATTGCCACGGCCGCGAGCACAGGGGGCTCACCATTGGCCTGACGCCTTCTTTTTCATATTACTAGTATTTAAAATTAATGTATATACTTTGAGGACTGCTTTCCACAGTAAAGACTCTTTTGGTTTTGTTACCTGTAACAAAGATATGTCAAGCAATCAAGTATATGTACTACAATTAAAAATGTTTGAGTGGTCACAAATGTGCCCCAATGTAACTTTCAAAGCCTGGAATTTGTTTATTCAAAGATGCAGGGCGCGATTCTCCGCTCCCCACGCCGGGTGGGAGAATTGAGGGAGGGCCGGGCGACTCATTTCACACCCCCTTGGTGCCCCCCGCGATTCTCCCACCCACCGCTCGGTAGAATCGCCGCTTGCCGTTTCTCATGGCGACCGGCGATTCTCCAACACGGATGGGTCGAGCGGCCTGCCGTTCGCAACCGTTTCACGACGGCGGTGACCACACCTGGTCGCTGCCATCGTGAATATGGGCTCCAAATGCCTGTTTGAAGCTTGTGGGGGGCGGAGAGGGGTGAGCACCATGGCTGTGCTCGGAGGGGACTGGCCTGCGATCGGTGCCCACCGATCATCGGGCCGGCGTCTCAAAGCGACACACTCTTTCCCCTCCGCCGCCCCGCAAGATCAAGCCGCCATGTCTTGCGGGGCAGCGGAGGGGAAGACGGCCACCGCGCATGCGCGGGTTTGAGCCGTCAGCCGTCGTGACATCAGCCGCGCATGCGCGTGTTGGAGCCGGCCAACCTGCGCATGCGCGGCTGACGCCACATAGGCGCTGCAGTCGCGTCATTCCCCATGCGCCGCCTTGATGCGTCAAGGCCCGGCGGCCAAGAATAACGGAGCGCCGCTCCTAGCCCCCCGGCTGAGTTCACGACGGCCTTCACGATTTTTCCCGGGAGCGGAGAATTCCGCCCGCGGTTGTTCACCATCTGATTGGAATGCATGGGGAAAGAATGTGTCGCTTCACACACTTTCCACTGTCTTGCAAGAGTCATAGGAAAAGCTGCAGTAGATGCAGCCATTGTATTGGCCATTTCATATTGGATCAAGAAAACATCCCCAGCTTTTTTACTATAAAATTTGAGTGCCCAATTTATTTTTTTTCCAAGTAAGGAGCAATTTAGCATGACCAATCCACCTAGCGTGCACATCTTTGGGTTGTTGGGGTGAGACCCACTCAAACACGGGGAGAATGTGCAAACTTCACACAGACAGTAACCCAGAGCCGGGATTAAACGTGGGACCTTGGTGCCAAAACAACCCCAGCTTTGAACGCCAATACTGGGGTCCTGAGACAGAGGGATCGGGATTGCTGCAATTTCAACACTGCAGAACCAACCTTGCATGAGAATGTAAGGTCAACTTGTTAACATATTATTGCAGCATGATGCAATAGCAATTCACCAGAATCAGTACTTGATTGCTCAGTGTCATCAACATTTGAAGGACTCCTGTGTGGCCTGAAAGTGGTCCTACTACTGCATTTAGTGAGAAATGACAAGAGGAAAGATACGCATGAAAATTGCACTGCTCCATGCAACATTCTTGGACATTCTGTTAGTGGAGATCCTGCAGAGAAGCGTGTTATTCTTTTAAAACCTGAGGGAGTGTCACAAGCAGTCTGATTAGAGATGGCCGAAGAAGTAATGCTGTATCACCTATGCACTGATCTTGAGAGAAACTGAGGGGAACTCAACACACCTGTGCAAAAGACAAGTTTGAAGCATAGATCAGGGTGCCATCTTTAAAGGGCTCCCCAAGCAGAACTGAAGATCAATTTCCCCCACCCCCAATGTGGCGGTATGGCCAGAGTTTCCCTCCCCACTGCACAATCATCAGGGACCCTTCTCCCACCCCCCCTGCATTCCTCCCTCCCCCCCTACTGCGGAAGCATCACCTGAATTCTTCACCCTCACTGGCTGCATCCCCCTTGCCCCCGTGCCTGAAAGTTCCCTCCTAATGGCCTTGATGCAACACACATAACGGGAGCCCCCCTCTGCCCATTAGGCGCTCCAAAGGGCTCGCCCCTGGATTCTCATTCATGGAGTGAGATGTGTTTTCTTCTCATGAAGGGGTGCCATTGTATGTAGGAAACCGAATTGCCACATGCCTGTGCCCAGTAGACCCTGGAATTTAGGAAAATCTAGCTAGATAGTCGATAAGTGGGGAGTTTGTTTCATATTCCTTCATATTTTCGACCGGGAATTTGGTGTTATTGCAATTAGGCATCTATGACCTCTAGGTTGTAACAGGAGGTGATGTAATGGGTAAATAGCGTTCAATAACATAAAAAAAATCCAAACAATATTTGATGTGATGTTGGCCTGGGGGTGATTTCCAGCACTCAGTGGAGACCATTTCCATGGTCACGGGAAGAAATGACAGATCCATTTGTCGGTTTCTGTGGTCAAAACCAGGCACAATTACATTGATTATATGTGTAGGCATCAGCAGCTCCTTCAGACAATGACTGGAGAACGGTATAGCTTCTGCAAGCTGTGAGTAAAGTTTTCAAAACCAGGCATTTACAGCAAATAAGCACTGAGGTCAGTGTAACCAAAGATGAATCCACTTTGAGAAAGGACCTGACATGGTAACCACACCTTAGCTACAATGCCTACGTGATATGTGTGCTGAGTGGGTCTTGTTCAAGCTCTGAATTCATTATGGGGCTCTGAACTAATTTATATTTTTCTCTTTGGTATTAATGAGCTTGGTGCACAACAGGTGCTAGACTTGCAACGCCACAAGTGTTTCCAAAGCAGGTTGAGCACAACAGCTACAGCCCCCAGTGCCCAATAATCACTTCATTATTCCTTTTATTTATACAATAGGCTTCTGCTACCTTGGCGTAATGTTGAACATATTGTTGTACTGATCTAATAATTGATTTGGTTATTCCAATTTTGCACAGTTAAGTACAAAGTGAAATCTCGAGCTATTTCTCTAAAACCTTTAATCAGTAAACTATATCCAGTATATCTTATGCACCACTATATACCTGAGCTCTCTTAAAGATTTAGCCTGTCAGTTTCTTTAATCCAAATGTTTTTCCAAAGTCTCATTCTTTGAATGTCATTTACAGCCCCATTTGTCGGATACCCTCTGTCTCAATTCCTGAACCTGAACCCTTCAACACTGGACTGGGCTTTGCTGGGATTGTTGACATGCCAAGGTCAGAATCATTTCTGGGCCCCAACTCTGTTAGAGGTTCGAGTGTGACATGTATGAACATTCTGCAGGAGGTGAGCATATTCTGGGTGTCCTTGCTAAAAATTGATTTATGGGATGTGCATGTCGCTGGCTAGGCCAGCATAAATTGCCCTTCAGAATGTGGTGGTCAGCAGTCTTCTTGAACAGCTGCTTAGGTGCACCCATAGTACTGTTCAGGATGGAATTCCTGGATTTTGACCCAGAGACAGTGAAGGAACGGTGATATAGTTCAAAGTCAGGGTGTTATGGGGAGCATCCAAGTGGTGGTGTTCCCGAGTATTTGCTGCTCGTCCTTCTAGATGGTGGTGGTTATGGGGTCAGAAGATGCTTCCTGAGGAACCTCAGTGAGTCCCTGCAGTGCATCTTGTAGATGGTACACACTGCTGCCCTGTTCTTAAGGTGTCCGCCTCCAGAGGCAACTCCATGTTGTCACGTGAGAGTACCTTTAAGAAATGAATGTTTAAGCAATATACCTTTAAGAAATGCAGCAGCTCATATTACTGAAGTGATGTTAGAGGGTGGGGGGAGCTGAGCTGAGCTCATTTCTGCTTTTGGGTTTCAGTTTTGAGGAGAAAGCTGGGAGTGTTTGTGGGCGCGATTCTCCGCAAAGGTGGAGAGTCGTGAAGGCTGCCACAAAACCGGCCATGTTTCACGGCAGCCTCCGCGCCCCCTCCCGGGACCCGATTCTGCTCCCCGGTCGGGGCTAGCATCGCGGCCCCGTGAACTCCGGCATCGCAGGCTTAACGAATTTTGCTAAGCCCGTGCGCCAAAGTTAGCGACGGCTGACGCATATGATGACGTCAGCCGCGCATGCGCGGATTGGATGACTCCAACCCGCGCATGCGCGGATGACGTCATCCGCGCATATGCGTCAGATCCGCGCATGCGCGGTCCGTAATGCCCCTCAGCCGCCCGGCGGACTTATCCTGCGGGGCGGCGGAGGGAGAAAGAGTGCGCGGGAATCGGACCCGCTGCCCGCGATCGGTGGGCCGTGGTGCAGCCATGCCAATCAGTGGCATGGTTGTGCAGAACGGCACTTTGCGGCCGTTTTCACGAACTGGTATAGCAGGTGTATTAAAAATCGTGAAAACGGCCGTAAAGGCCTTGGAAATCGGCCCATCGGCCAGGGGAGAATCGCTGCTCGCCATACAAAAATGGTGAGCAGCGATTCGTGTAGGGGGGCGGGCGTGGGGGGGGAGAATAGCGGGAGGGCGTCGGACCAGCGTCGCCATAAAAATTTGCGCCGCCTGCTATTCTCCGCCCCGTCATGAGTGCGGAGTATCGCGCCCAGAATTTTTTATAAAAAGCTGCAACAAGAAAACACAGAACTGGTCTGTTGATGTCTGACAATCCAAAGACTATAAGTATATTGAATGTAACCTCATGTCTGTTGTTAAAGGTGAACTATTTTGGAGGTTTGAAGGAACATTTTGAGGGATTATTTAGTGTTGTATTATTTTCGGGGTTATCTTTGAAGTAAGGGGTGTTAAGTGAACCAACGTTTATTTAAAAGGTTAAGTTGAGTTCATGGAATAAACATTGTTTTGTGTTTAAAAACCCACGTGTCCATAATTGTAATGCCACACCTGGAGAACAAGTCGTGTGCTTCAAAAGCAACAATACATTAAAGGGAGAGGTTGGTTGAACTCCATGATACATTTTGGGGTTCTGAAAACACCGCTCCCATAACAATGACATAGTCACATGACTTCTGGAGGCGTCAATCAAGCTGGTTACGTTATAAAACCAAAATTTCCCCCATTACTTATGAAACAAAAGATACAAACATTTCCCTTTTCCTAGCGATTAGACGCATAGTTTGCGTGTGGCATGATGTTTGTTTCTGGACAGGGCTACTTTTGATGCCTTCAGTCAGTGTGTTTCTCCGCTCAAGGATTGTCTTCTATATGCCGGTGTTATATTTGCTCAATGTATTGATGAGTCTTTGGTGATTTTCACTGCCGCCTGAACTTTTCCATTTAACTAGGGCTAATGCACAGATGATGTGTAGTGCTGAATTTTCCAATCATTTTGTGAATCAGTTAAATTCTTCACTTGTGAACAGGGAGAACGTGCAGACTTCACACAGACAGTGACCCAAGCCAGGAATTGAGCCTGGGGCCCTGGAGCTGTGAAGCAACTGTGCTAATCACTGTGCTACCGTGCTGCCCTATTCCCGCTTTGGGTCACTGTCTATGCGGAGTCTGCACGTTCTCCCCGTGTCTGTGTGGGCTTCCTCCGGGTGCTCCGGTTTCCTCCCACAAGTCCCAAAACATGTGCTGTTAGGTAATTTGGACATTCTGAATTCTCCATCAGTGTACCTGAACAGGCGCCGCAGTGTGGTGACGAGGAGATTTTCACAGTAACTTCATTGTAGTGTTAACGTAAGCCTACTTGTGACAAGAATAAATATTCTTATTATTATTCTCTTTAGGAGGTGGGACTATCGCTCTAGGACCTGTGAGAGAAACAGCTATTTGATTTTGGTTCCATTTGCTGACCTTCAATTGGACAGAGGATGGGAAGCACTTGCCTCTGACCACAAAGTCCACAAGCCTCACCCAGTCATGACTGGGAAACTTCACATAGAAACTAACCTTGTTTGAAAATATGAAAATCGGGGCAAAGTCAGTCACAGTCAAGTGTGCATTTTTGAAACTGCAAAATAGATCCAACTTACATTTCATGAGCCCAAAAGGGAAATCCAGCCGCTATAGCTAAAGGTAAGGACAGATTTGCCGAGTTAGTTTGGATAATCCTTCTTGGTAATTAAAAATCTTGAATTTCTAAAATACCCTTTATATGTCCTTTATTTCAACTATAATATAAATATTATTTTGCAGTCAGATCGATGAATGACATGATAGAATTGGAGAGCTCCATAAAATCAAATGACTGTCTCAATGGTCCTTTCTTCAATTATAGTAACGTTCAAACCTGTTTCTTGATTTGATTTGCCTAATACACTTCCATTTGGTCAGCATGCCAAAATTGTTGACAGGTTTTGTAAGTCAAGATTAAATTCAATGAACGCGATCTACTGGCCTCGTTGCACCCGACTTGGGTCGTGACAAGGCTGGTAAATCGCGCAACAGTCCTTCCGTGAGGTCTATGACACTCGTTATGCATCATGAGGTCTCGTGAGGCATCGCAATCTGGATCGCACCCTTAATGGGTGCGAGGGGGGGTTCGAGGACCCCCTAATTTGTGAGCTGAGACATTGGGTATCTGCCGGCTGCGGTAAGGGGTCGAGAGATCAGGGCGCCATTTAAAAATGCGCCCCAATTTCTTCCTGCATTGGCAAGCTGAGTTCATTAGTGCAGGAAATGAGTCTAAGTGTGGCTTCAGTGGGGTGTTCCGCGCCGGGAGCAGCACTAAAGAATTATGAAGAGAAGCTGAAGTATTTTCAGTACAAAACAGACCCTGAAACTGCAGCAGCCAGTACACACCAAAAAGAAGCAAATGCTCTGCATTTAGCTGTAAAAACTGTGGTAAATGGAGTCACTTTGCCAAGAGTAGTAGACCAAAGCAGACAAGCAGCAACAAACCACATCAATCAGATACTGTCACAAGATATGCTGTAGCCAGCTACCTCCCCAAAGCTCAGCATTTGAACAGAAGTGAATGAGCTGGAGATAAAACAAATCCGTGAGCTCCTGGAAGCAATCTATTGTGAATGTGTTGAAAAAGGCAAAATATTTGGAAAACACTCAACATTGCTGACAATAATGCCAGACTGAAAGTCAAAATTGTTACTGGGGCAAAAAAGTGAAGTTTTATCGAATCTACTGCTGAAGAAAATAGAGCCCTGTGCTTCACTCGATTCTACCAACAGAGTGAACTATGTTGCCTATGGTGGACAGATGAATCCCCGAAGCTGACGATGTCCATGCCTCCAGTAGGTAGATTCAGATTCCTGTGAATGCCTTCTGGTATTTCCACTGGTAGTGAGGTATTCCAAAGGTCAATGGAACAGCTCCCCACAGGGAAAATTTGTGACATCATTATTGATGACACCCTAGTTTGGGAACGCACAGTGATGAACGGCTGCATGTGGTCCTCAACAGAAACAGAACCATACAATTAAAGCTTAATCCTGCTAAATGTAAATTCAGAGTCAGTGAGATACCCTACGTGAGTCACCAGCTGACTGCTGATGGTGTGAAGCCAGATCCAGGTAAGACAAAGACTATTGGGAAAATGTCCATTCCTGATGACAATCATGTGCTGCAGCATTTTCTCGGCATGATAAATTACCTATCAAAATTCATTCTATCTACAGCAAAGTGAATTGCACCAACTTCACTACCAGGATGTGGAATGATGTTGGCTGAAGCACCTCATCAGAGCATTGAACAGACTAGAGGACCTGCTTTCAGCCCCTCCAGCGTTACAATACTTCGATATCCAAAAACCTGTGGTGATATCAGCAGATGCTTCTCAGCATGGACTTGGAGCAGTGTGCATCCAGAATGGCAGAGCAGTGGCTTTTACGTCGCAGGCCCTCCCCGACACTGAAACCTGTTGTGCCCAGCTCGAGAAATAACTTCTTTGCTTGCCAGAGATTTAATTCCTTCATGTCCAGCCACTGTTGAAATTGATCACCAGCCGCTCACCATCCTTAAAAAGCCCACCCATACTGCATCACCACGTCTGCAGCGCATGATGCTACAACCTCAGTGTGATCTACAAGAGTGATAAGGGACTGCACATAGCAGGTGCTATTCCAAGGGCTCAGCTGGCCATCATTGGGCATGAAGGGGACATTGGTATTATGGCAATCCAAGTGCTGTCGTCGCAGAGAACAGATGAACTCAAAGCTTGCCTGCAAACAGATTAAACATTCAAACAAGTCCTCAACATTATCATGAAAGGCTGGCCCGCAACAATAAAAGAGCTTCCCCATGAGCTCTGCACTTTTTACACCAGGAGAGAGGAGTAAACAGTGCAAGATAGACTGGTGCCGCATAGCCAGAGGTTCGTAATCCCCCACTCTCTGCAGCATTACTATATCCAGCAGATCTACAAAGGGCACCCGGGGGTCAAAGCGATAAAGCAAAGGGCAAAGGAAACTGTGCACTGGCCGTCAGCATACGGCAACATAGAGAGGGAGATCCAGATATGCACTGTGCAATTCGCCCAAGCCGAAGCAAACCAAAAAAGCCACTGCACTTTCATGAGATTCCAGATCTTCCATAATCTGGAACACAGTAATCCAGAAGCTGAAGGGGCACTTTGCCATGCATGACATTTCACAACAGGCCACTTTTCGACAGTGTCTGGCAGTTTATGTGCAGGGAATTCAAGGACGTTGCACACACATAAGGCTTTGAATATGTTACAAGCAGCCCCCCTTTTTCCACCATCAAATGGCTTGGCGGAGCGTGCAGTGTGCCTCCTCGAAAATAGCTTCCGTGACAACTCAGACTTTTATGCTAAATTACTTAACCTGCACAACCTTCCAAGGGAAGGTCTTCCCTCACCGACGCAGAGACAGTTCTCCAGACACACCAGGACCATGGTCCTATTGCCAAACTCCTGCTGCAGAGTAAAGTAGAAGCAAATGTGAAGGAAGCCCTTGCGAAACAATGGCAAAGAAAGAAGAAATACCATGAACGCAATGCCCGCAATCTCGAGCCTCTGGAACTGCATTGGACAGTCAGAGTGCAAACTAGTTATGACAAACTGGCTGATGTGCATCCTCATGCTTTCTAATCGAGAAGGTACATGGTCACCTCAGATGGCACCATGTATTTCAGGAACCGGCATCATCTATTTCAGGTACCTGGTCCACCTCCGCTAAATACCACAGAGGTTGGCATAATGAGTCTAAAGGCTGTATCTCCCACACCAACTGAGACGGAGGTCCTTCCTGCTGCCAATGCACCAAACCCTACAGCTACCATGCCCACCCCAAACTCACCTGGTGTGATCCACCATGTGGACAATAATCTGGCTGCCTTCTAAGGCACCCCAACTTGTGTGACATATTTTGCAGACCAAATCACAAGTTTATGGATTGTGTAGCTGCATAAGTATGTTCTGTTTCTTCCTCCCTCTCTTTTAAATAAAAACTTAAATAATATATGGAAAGAAGAGGGAGGGACAAGTTTACGTTTTTAGTGTAAAAACAGGAGAGTTCTTCAGTTAATAAACCATTCAGGCTATCACCTGTGTTCTCATTCAAATAGAACCATACAACTTTCCACTCTGTTACAGTTTCCCCTTTAGATGCAATCGACAAATTGCTCTTGAAGTTGTCCCAGTTGGTATGAGTTTTTAAAAATATTCAGGTTCATAATGAGAAATGTGGGGCCTTAAACTAACCATTGCAATTATGAAGTGTAATGTAACATAATTGTTTGTATTTTCATGAAAAATGTATTCCTGCAGTGTATTTAAGAGTGGTAGCCTGATACAGCTTTATTAGTGCAGCTGAAAATGGGTTCATCACCAAAAAAGAACAGATGCAGTAAGTGTGTCCAGTCCTCCACCTGTGAGTAACTTGATTGAATATCACTGAACATGATTTCAAAAAGACCGCACTGGTCTGTTGACCAGTTTCATCGGTGTATACTTGTCAGTCTAATTGCCAAGCGATTTATGAGAGAAATTATTGATATCCGTAGGTAAGTGTAACGGAGGGCAATGGTAACGAATATAGAACGTAGCAGCTTTCAGACTTTGAGGTTGTCATGGTCTCGATGAATGGAGATTGATGAATCATTAGCCTAAATTAAATTTTGATCGACTAATTGCTATCAATGAATTAATGTCATCAATGTTAATTTAGCACTTTTTGATGTGAGTATGGTGTTTGAATAGCCATTCGTTCAAAGGCGTTAGCTTGCTGCAACCTTTTTGTTGGTGGTCTCAGGATACTGCTCACAAAAAAAAAGCTTTTGATTGGAAACATCTTTGGCTCAGAAGATGAACACAACTGGAATGAGAATGGATTTTTTTTTTCTGCACCTCATTTGCTCACCAAACGAATGACTTACATGCGAGATCAACAACTGCAATAGAGTTTATTCTTTTAAAGTGGCATCATTCAATCTCAGGAACGACCGTGCAGTGGGTGAAAGTTAACAATTGCCACTCACATTTTCTTTGGCTAAACTTAGGTGAAAGGACAACGCCGATGAAGATGAGGAAATTAGTGAAGAAGGAGGGAAAATAAATAACTATCACGGTTGTAGGAGAAAGGGATAACTGAAGGCAGGTCGTTCCATCATATGGAGGCCTTGGGAAAGCGTCAGGGGAAATTGATTAAAAGGTTGTTAATTTGCTAGAAATCTGATGTGCAACTTTGCTTATAAAACATGTAGTGTGGTTTAGTTGTGAGCCAAGATGTTTTCTCACAAAGCTGTTGTTGGAAGCACAATGTGCTGCTTGTAAACAAAAGCTGTACATGGAGCTGTAACTGACTGGAAATATTGCTCAAATTAATAGTGGTGATGAACATTTTAATGAGGCATTTGAAAGGAACGTATATTTGTGAATAAGGAGAACAGATTCAATACCTTGAAGCTAGGCCCTTGGAAGTGTTCTTTTAAATTGATTTGTACAGGCTTACTGAACATTTCTTTTGCTTTAGAAAATGGTTGAAATTATTACCAGTCATTTTGTTTCCATGGTTTGATTTCAATTGTTCATTCCTGGATTTGGATTTGGGACTCCAGCCGTAGTAAAATTTACTCAAGACTTTCAAAATTTTCCATGTCAATCACCTTCCTTTTCCCCCCATCCCTGTAACTTGCGATGGATACCAAACAACATGCCAGATGCTCAGAGGACAACACACTCCTGGTGGTTAAGGCCATTGTGTAATGATCGAATCAACGCAAAGGAATCCTGACTTTTAGTGTTTAAACCTTAAACAGATTTCTGAAGAGTTTCTTCATTTTCTTTCCACACTCCTCATATATATTTACTTGTTGGAATTCTGTATGCACCTTTTATTGTCTTGGACAAGTGTGGACAATAATAGCTACCAACCACAAACCTTGTTTTTGAATTATTTTATGCTTGTAAACAAAAGCTGTACATGGAGCTATAACTGACTGGAAATATTGCTCAAATTAATAGTGGTGATAAACATTTTAATGAGGCATTTGAAAGGAATGTATATTTGTGAATAAGGAGAACAGATTCAATACCTTGAAGCTAGGCCCCTTGGATTGATTTGTACAGGTTTACTGAACATTTCACAGCTCCAGGGTCCCAGGTTCGATTCCCGACTGGGTCACTGTCTGTGCGGAGTCTGCACGTTCTCCCCATGTCCGCGTGGGTTTCCTCCGGGTGCTCCGGTTTCCTCCCACAGTCCAAAGATGTGCGGGTTAGGTGGATTGGCCATGCTAAATTGCCCTTAGTGTCCAAAAAGTGTTGTGTGGGTTACGGGGATAGGGTAGATATGTGGGCTTCAATCGGGTGCTCTTTGTAAGGGCTGGTGCAGACCCGATGGGCCGAATGGCCTGCTTCTGCACTGTAAATTCTATGATTCAATGTGGGCATCACAGGCAAGGCCAGCACTTTTTTCCCATCCCTAATTGTCCTTCAGAAGGTATAGTGAGTCACCATTAATGAACCGCCGCAGTCTTCTTTCTTCCTTGCCGATGCGATGAAAAGATGTGTGCCCTCTGCATGATGGTCCTGGCCTCCAGCACAGGTAAGAACTCCATTCTATAAAAATAATTTATGGATGCTCCAATATGTAATCCAGAACCATGGGAAATATTTATCATTTACTCAATGTAGCTTCCAGCTGTTGATTCAATCTGGAGTTTAATGACTTAATTATGCTCTTTTGCATTCTGTAGATTTTGTGGGAATGCATTAGTTACCTTTATTGTTTATATTTTCTTTCTTCTAATCCACCTTGGCTTGGAATGATACAATCTCCTAAATTTTCTTGTTAAAAAAATCCAGTAAGATCCGAGTGTGCTTGCAACCTTGGATTTGAAAGATGATGAAAGATGAAAATCGCTTATTGTCACGAGTAGGCTTAAAATGAAGTTACTGTGAAAAGCCCCTAGTCGCCACATTCCAGTGCCTGTACGGGGAGGCTGATACGGGAATCGAACCGTGCTGCTGGCCTGCCTTGATCTGCTTTCAAAGCCAGCGATTTAGCCTTGTGCTAAACAGCCCCTGCCACTGATTTGAATTATACCGTAAAGAATTGTAACTTTCCTGACGGAAGATATTAATCTTTAGCTGTAATAAAAACAGAAATGCTGGAAAATGTCCAGGAGGTCAGGTAGCACCTGTGGTGTGAAACAAACATTTCTGGTCAATGGCCTGCAACCGTATCATCTGAAAGCATGCTTTGCTTTAGAAACACAGCAAAAGAGATATCATAACCATCATTTGGTCCAAGACCTTGGGTCAATTAGCAACTGAAGTGTGTTCCAAATCTTTTATTGGCTCCTGATCTGTTGGGTGATCTGGATCCGTGGAACACATACAAGCCACCAACACTTAAAATAGTACAACACTATTTTATTAAACTATAAACTGTTGAACATAATCTCACTGTGGGTCTACACAATGTTAGATTAAATTAAAGACCTGTGCCTATCCTAACCAGTCTAATCACTCAGCACATGGTGAGGATCTGTGCTGTAAGCTCTGTACTTCTGAAAGGCTGCATCCCGAATGAGCGGGAAAACTGATGCCCTTTGTCTTTATAGTGAGTGTGCTCTAACTGGTGATTGGCTGCGGTGTTATGCATGTTGATTGGTCCTACTGTATGTCCATCAGTGTGTGTGTCTGCACCATGATATACTGGTGTATATTATGACAGCTCCCTAAATGTTCTCCAAAGAAACTTGCTTCCATCATTATTCATATGCCTTCACATTCAACATCAGAGGTTAGAGCTATATCCAAGCAGATCCGTCTCTCAACAGAACAACAGATGAAAATTATGCAGGAAAGATCTATACATCGTCCTTTACGTAATTCAGTCACAGAAGAACCTGGTTGAGTACACTTTGGTTTTGTATTAGTGAAAAATGCCAAGATTTAATGGACAACATTGGGAGTGGGCAATATGTTGAGCAATATATTGTACAAATTGTGCGTTTGTATCATTTTACAAGGCAAAAATCTCATGTCTGGTATGAATGATGTCTATGTCAGTTTTTAAGTTGTGCGTTTTAAACAAAGCATGCTTTTGGTTATACGGTTTTGATTGCAAGTACATAATCGATCAGTCAATGAACAAACATTTACACATACGTTTGGGGAAAGCCTGTTGACTGTTACTGAAGTGAAAACATCAGTGGTTAATTCTTAATAACCACATTGATTAATGGTGGCATGCTGGCACAGTGGTTAGCACTGCTGCCCCACGGCGCCGAGAACCCAGGTTCGATCCTGATCCCGGGTCACTGTCTGTGTGGAGTTTGCACATTCTCCTGGTGTCTGCGTGGGTCTCACCCCCCACAACCCAAAAAATGTGCAGGGTAGGTGAATTAGTCATGCTAAATTGCCTCATAATTGAAAGAAATAATTGGGTGAACTAAATTTATTTTTAAAAAACATTGATTAATTTGTATTGCACACTTCCGTTTGATATGATATAGTTCTAACTACTCAGAACATACCACATTACATATTTGATCATTTCTGAGCTTCAAAGATGATCTTCAATTCCATTCCAAACCAACTATTCATCCAGCTCCACAGTAAATGAAGTAATCAACAGAGCATTGATTGGAATTTATTCGACATATTGATGCATACATAAAGATCATTTTATCTTTTGAAAAACGTGCACCATACTCCCTTCAATCATGTTTTCTCCAGTAAAAATACCATTCAATTTAATGAATTATGTTTCTAGAAGAAATGTAGAATTACTCTTGGCACCATGGATTTAAAACCTTCCTGTGCAATGGTGCCCTTTTGAATCTTTACTTACGCACCACTGCTCTGTACTCCCTTCGATTACCGCAGTGACTTCAGCAATGTTTAACAGTATCATCGTAGTTTGTATTAATCCCTGCACATACAACAATGAATTGAAATTTCTATGCCGTGCCTCAATGGACTGAAGATGGACATAAAAATAAATCATTTCCAATGCCATATTACAGTTCCATCAATAATGTTGCATATTTGTTTGTATGGTTTATACATAGACCTTGGGGCTTTGCTGGAACTCAATGAACTTTGGTTCACCCCTAGTTCCAATGCAAAGGTGCCAGATGATAACTGGAATGTTCTTGAGCAGACCTTTAGCTACTATTCTTGCTTTATTCTCCCTTTGCACTTCCTGTTTCGAACATCAACTGTTGACAGGGCAAAGATTTTTACCAGTTGCTCTGCCCCTTTGAATTATTGCATTATTGCTTAACTTCCTAATTTGTACTACTTTTTAAGGCTTGCATGACAGAGATGACAAATTATTCATTTGACAAATGACCGGCATATTACACAAATAATTATTGTCATTGCATCCCTAAAATTTAACCATTTCCATGTCAATCATAACTTTGGTGCAATGATACTGATGCAATTCTTATTGTATTGATTGCTATCATGCTTGAGTTTAAAATTAATTGACCATCATGTATTTTAGATATCTAGTGAGGTATTGATTTTGGCTCCTATGAAAATGACTAATTCATTCAATAATTGTTTAGTTACTTTTGCAATCAAATATAAAGTAGATTAATATATGTAAATGTTGACTATTACTGCAGTATTGAAGAGTTCAGATTTTTTCTCATTATTGTGCCACTTTTGCATTCCATTTTGTTTGTGTAGATAATTATTTCCAAAAAAAAGTACGATTTTTGCCACATGAAAACTACAATAACTCAACAGGGAGATTTGCAATATTCCAGTTCCTAATAAACCCTGGGCTGGATTCTCCGTTTCAGCAGCTAAGTGCCGGCTCGAATGGAGAATTAGCGGGAGTTTTATAACGTCAGAATCGGCGCTGAACCTTCAGCAATTCTGGAACCGGTGAGGGGCTGGCAGT
This sequence comes from Scyliorhinus canicula, assembly GCF_902713615.1. NCBI lineage: Eukaryota > Metazoa > Chordata > Chondrichthyes > Carcharhiniformes > Scyliorhinidae > Scyliorhinus > Scyliorhinus canicula. The sequence continues at coordinate 74,230,508 of NC_052162.1, read as the reverse complement.
GGCGTCGGGTGATACTCCAGGCTCCTGCCCCCAAAACGGCAGGAGAATGGCCACAATGATGGACTGCAATGGTCATGCCGACCCACCTTCCATGACTTCACAGACCACCATGGCCACCTCTTGGCCATCCCCTACCAGTCTCCACAGACCTCGCGGAAGCCCTCCCGGCCAGCAGCACGGATCCCAGCTGAGTGTGACGGCGCTGGACACAGTCCGCAGCCGCCACGCCAGGTTCCCGACTGCTGAGACCACGTGTCGGGAACTCGGTCCATCGGGGGCGGAGCATCGCGGGACAGCCTGCCAATGACGCGGCAATGCTGTTGCAACAGCACCCAGCGCATGACGCCATTTTGGAGCAGGCAGAGTATGACTGACCTGCGTCAAAACAGTGGCGGCTCTGATTTGGGCATTGGAGCCCATTCTCTGCCCAATCCCTGATTACGATATCCAGCCCCCTATGTTTTAATTTGAACATTGATCTCGACCTATTGACTTGTTGGATTATAGAACATGGTTCTTGAATATTGTAGTTTTATTTTATTGAGATTATAGAACGAACAGATTACGTGAGAAATACTCCACTCATTTGAAGGGACTTCAATTTCCTTGAAGTGGAGGCTTTTCTGAATTGGGCAATAATGGACAACCACCTTTCCATGTATATTGTACTAAGGAATTGAAATCAACAGACTTTCCTGTTCTGAATATATAATGCATCCTTTCTATTTGTTTTTCTCATTGACTCTTCTGCTGCTTCCATCAAGCATTGTTGTCAGATGCTATGGGCGTGATCTACTGACCGTGTTACACCCGAAAGGCAGCGCAGCAAAGCACAATGTGGCCAGGAGATCCCTCGTCTGGGCTATACCCGGCTCACCAGGACTTGCAAGATCAAACACAATCTCGTAAGGCATCTCAATGTGAATCCCACCCATTGTGGGCGGATTACTCTTTGGTAAATCTGCATACTTGAGTGAGACAGGTAGTCTAACTCTAATATGCACTCCCGTGATCAATCCAAGGCGATGGGATCTAATCCCCTCGCCTTGGATATCTCAGGCGAGTGCCGTTCAGTGCTGGTCCCACAAACAGCAACCAGACAGAACGGCACTCATGGGGGTGTCACAGTGGATCGGACGCTCCCAGATGCTTGCCCTCTGGGCATGGTGATACCCTGGCACTGCTGGTTGCACTCAGGCACCTTGGCAATGTCATCCTGGCTGCGTCAGCTGGCAGGAGCAATACCAGGGTGCCAAGCTGGCATTTTTACCGCACCGCAGATCAGGCCTGGGGGGGTACTCTGTACGGGTCTGGTAATTTAGGGGGGCCCTGAAGACCGCTTATAGGTGAGTTGGCTTAGTGGGGGGGGGGGGGGGGGGGGGGGGGAGGGCGTTGAGGCCCCGTATCTACTTCAATGTGCATTCAATAGTGTGGTGTTTCTCTGCGCTCCCAGCGCAGGGAAACACCCGGCTAAACACGCTCGTTGCGGGACTCTGTTCCATTTATCTTTCCTATTGAGATTGACTTCATTAAGTGGTAAGAAGGTATCCTCAAGCACAAAAGGAAATTCTAAAATCACATTGAAAATGCAGCAGTATAATTCACCCAGTCTGAATAAAATGCTTGATATAATTTTGAACTCTTGTACATCCTAGAAATTATGCTTTTGTTGTGCTGAAACAAACTTGGTTTTAAAAGACACATTAAACACCTTTCCGGTAATCATTTCAGACGTCAGTAGGTTGTAACCCATGTAGTTGGGCATTTGAACCTCAACTCCAATGTTGTGAGTTGATGCCCCACGTCCCACATCTACTCAAAATGGCTTCTCTTCCTTTCTTTCTGATTTTGACCGGGAACGTTGGCGGAATTACAGTAATATTATTTTCCTTGAGTGAGCTCTCCTTCTGGTCAACTGCATGAACAGTATTGAAGTCCAATTCCGAGCAGTTCAGACCCCAAACCATTCTAACTGGCCAACCTGAAAAAAAAAATACTGATTAACAATAGGCAGCATTTGGAGGGGATACAGGAGAAATGAAAAGTTACAGCAATACAGCAGGGGTTTAGGATAGAACCCATGATTGTGCATCATGTAGAATGTCATTACTTCAAAACATTTATATAGTTCAAAAGATCTCTTTGCAGAAGCGATAAGTGAAATGCTTTCTGCTCAAAGGAATGTCTTCAATTTGTACAGATAAGGGGGTGAAGCTAATTTGGTGCTTTTTCCAAAATTAACTTACTGCACCCTAATATTTTTTTCAACTATTTGATAAAGTGGAATTAGCTCTTAAGTGCATTTGTAAAGTCAATTTTATAGTCTTAGTGATGCACTGATCTTGCATACCACAGCAATGACATTAATATTTTTCTTGCATTGTATGACATATCAGAGAATCCTTCAGAATGTTTTTATATAGACAGTAGATGGCAGTGTTATCATTCGGAACAGCCATTGATAGCAAAAGTGGCAAAATAAATGAAACCCATTGGAACAATAGGTTAAACTAAGAGAAAAAGTGAAAAGAGAGGGTTAGGAAAGAAAAAAAAATCAAGATTATGAGGTGAAATATGCAACAGTGTTGAAAATGCCAAAACAATTAAAAACCCTGATGAAATGGTCTGATTGTATCAGGAGAGATGTTTCAATCTCAAGCAATCACATCAAAAGATCACCCATTGGAAACCTCCAGTTACGTTTTCGTAAATGAGGCTTTGAAGATCCTCACTGTTTTAGAGTGCAAAGCTGTTTAATAAACAATGTTAAGCCATTTCATTGTCGAAACAAAGAATCAGTACAACTAATCTGTTCTTCTGGATCAAGGCCACCATGCCCGACATTGTGGTGGTCACTTGTAGTGCAGGTCAACCAGTAATTCGCACCCTTAATATGATTACAGCAGCTTGCTTAATGTCATACTGCCAATCCACAATTAAATGCTATAGCACAATAGAATTCCTGTTGTTGTACATCTGATTTTCACTAATTAATGCAAGTTGTTGTGGAGTTTTACTCTAGTATTTGCCATTTGTGATGATATATATTGGGTGTTCTCCACTTTCTAATCAAGTATAAGCGTTTCCTCGGCAGAAGAAAGTTGAGCTGCAGAGCCACCATGGCCGAGGTTCTTCGTTCCAAGTTCTACCTGCTCCCGCCAGTGGAGATTTGGGGCTGTGTCACACTGGCGCTGTGAGCATCACTGGGGTAGGATTCTCACGGCTTGACTGCAAAAATATGCATAGTGCCGAACACGGCGGTTAATGGGGCAAGGCTGCCATTTTGAATGAATTTCCCAATCCAAGCGTCCAGGGACAGTCCCCTCTCCCCTACACAATGCAAGTAATGCATATGTTAAACCCCGCCTCCGCTGACAAGGGGAGCACCCCCAACCCCTTATCAAGGAGGGGAATCCTCCCCCGTGCCCACCATGGGAAGGACGATCAACACCTCCGCCTCACACCACGCAAGCATGAAAGTGACCTGACCCTCTCAGCCTCCCCTTCAGCCACTCCCCCTTTAGCAACCCCTCCCCCTCCCGCAAGCCCCCCTCCCCCTTCAATCTGGCAACAGGTCTGATGATCGGAACTGATCCCGGTTTTGGCCCGACACCGGAGTCTCCGCCCGATCGGGATTCTCGATTTTAGCAGCGGGGCAGGGAAAATCGTGGCCCGTACGTCAACCCAGCCTCCTGGGATTGGGTGCCAGTATTTCCTAATGGCCAATCAGCAGGGGGCTCCCTATATACATGGATCTTCAAAATGTCGCCAGATTAATCTGTATGTTATTGGAAGCAATCTACATAATTAAGGGATCTGACCCAGTTGTAAAGAATGGAACAACAAACTGAGAGACACCTCTCCCTCCCCCCCAACCGCCACCCCCATTCACATGTGCCGCCTCGTGCCGTTCATTGACTGTTGCCACTTTCTATATATAGCCAGACACTTGGTGGGACCAGATTGTTAAGCAGCAAAGTAGTCATTGAAATCCTGTGTTCTGCCAGTCTGAGTCTAATTCCCGATAGTGACCAAAGGTTCTAGTAGGGTGGAACTCAAAGTTTCAAGTTCTCAGTCAAAGCATTTGTGATGCACGTTATGCCTGTGCGTAAGGTGTTGACACGTATAGGTTCAGTTACTCAGAAGACCTTGAAGATACCGGCTTGAAACCTACTCAGAAGGGTGCTGTTATTTGTGTTCCTTATTTCAGGATGGTTGGTGTAGTATTCACAAAGACTACTGGGCTATGTGATACTGGACTTCTGTGTGCAGAGGTGAAAGGCCTTTCTTGATGCATCAACACTTTGTCAAGGATTTTTTTAAAGCATTAAAAGAAAAAAAAAAACCAGCCTTCATGCCTCACAGAACCCCCATTCATGACCCATGCCTCATCCATGCCAATGCAAGCCAATCCATGCCCCTCTATCTACCCCCATAGCCTCTCATACTATCCAAGCCAACCTATGACTTCTATTCACCCTGTATGGCCCTTTGTAGACTATAGTTACTAATGATGTCTTAGTGCCAACCCTTGCTCCCTCATCCTTTTCCCTTGCACCTACAATGACATCTTACCCAGTATCTACCATGGGTCGACCTCATGAGCTGAGCTGGGATTAAATAAAATAAATTATAACATTAATTTAGATTTAATAGCCTTAAAGTGACATGTAGGAACATTTTTGGCTGTCCAATAAATGGTATTTTTTCAGGCAAATCATTCCTGTCCTCATAATACATCATCATCTGCCTCAGTGTGAGGAGCCCCAGAAGCAAGCCACTACTCATTTTAAAATACCTTCTCTTTGTGTTTTTATTTCAAATGTGCGTTATGTCAGATATAACAATTCATACATATTTCAACATGGTCAAATATAAGACTGTGTGCAAAATATCTGTACAAAAATTGATGTTAAGCAGATGTTAAGGGGCAGCACGGTAGCACAGTGGTTAGCATAGTTGCTTCACAGCTCCAGGGTCCCAGGTTCGATTCTCGGCTCGGGTCACTGTCTGTGCGGAGTCTGCACGTTCTCCCCGTGTCTGTGTGGGTTTCCTCCGGGTGCTCCCGTTTCCTCCCACAGTCCAAAGATGTGCAGGTTAGGTGGATTGGGCATGCTAAATTGCCCCTTAGTTTCCAAAAAAGTTAGATGAGGTTACAGGGTTACGAGTATAGAACAAACAACAAAGAAAATTACAGCACAGGAACAGGCCCTTCGGCCCTCCCAGCCTGCGCTGATCCAGATCCTTTATCTAAACCTGTCGCCTACTTTCCAAGGATCTACCTCCCTCTGTTCCTCGCCCGTTCATATATCTGTCTATAGAACATAGAACAGTACAGCACAGAACAGGCCCTTCGGCCCTCAATGTTGTGCCGAGCCATGATCACCCTACTCAAACCCACATATCCACCCTATACCCGTAACCCAACAACCCCCCCCCTTAACCTTACTTTTATTAGGACACTACGGGCAATTTAGCATGGCCAATCCACCTAACTCGCACATCTTTGGACTGTGGGAGGAAACCGGAGCACCCGGAGGAAACCCACGCACACAGTGGGAGGACGTGCAGACTCCACACAGACAGTGACCCAGCCGGGAATCGAACCTGGGACCCTGGAGCTATGAAGCATTTATGCTAACCACCATGCTACCCTGCTGCCCCAATGTCACTATGATGCTATCGTGCCTGCCTCTACCACCTCCGCTGGCAAAGCATTCCAGGCACCCATCACCCTCTGCGTAAAAAACTTTCTATGCACATCTCCCTTAAACTTTCCCCCTCTCACCTTGAAATCGTGACCCCTTGTAATTGACACCCCCACTCTTGGCAAAAGCTTGTTGCTATCCACCCTGTGCATACCTCTCATAATTTTGTAGACCTCAATCAGGTCCCCCCTCAACCTCAGTCATTCTAATGGGTGGAGGCGTGTGCCCGGGCGCTCTTTCCAAGAGCCAGTGCAGACCCGATGGGCCGAATGGCCTTTCTGCTCTGTAAGTTCTATGAATTTCCAAGCAAATCAAATCTTGACTCATGGACCATAATTATTTTTTCGTATTCTGAAAATGAGAAGAAACCCCTTGAACTCAGCAGCATATAATTCCAGTACTACTTTTGGAATTTTAAAAAATTAGGAGATTTATTCTCAAGAAGAAAAGAAAATGTAAACACATAAGATTACAGTTAACATAGTCTTATGAAATATCCTGCCAAAAAAACCCTACTTGGTCAGACCCACTAGTAAATACCTTCCAGGCAACACTCACTTATAGATGTTTAACTATAGAATTCCAATAGTATTACTCAAGGCAAACTAATGCCATGATAGTAAAACTATACACCATGTCCTCCAAACTCTCTTCCATTCTTCAGGAACAAAACTTATTTCTGAAACCCATGACTATTCCGGCTTGATTGGATGGCCAACTTTATACCTTCGCCCAGTTCAAAGCTGTTTGCAGGATGTTTCCCTATAAAGAGCCAACTCAACTTATCTTAACATCTTTCCTTAAGTATCCTTTGTTACTTTCACCTTCAATTCCATTGTCCTTTGCATCTCTCTGAACTTAACTTCTTCAAAATATAAAAGTCTTTACTGCCTCCCCTTTCAGGTCAAATAAAATTTTATAGCCTTCCCTTGTTTATTTACAAAAGCTGTAAAGTCTCATTCCCTGTTGAAATTTAACAACTGTGTCCGATGCCAGAAAAATTGTGCTGCTCCTATCGACTGCGGGGGACCAGGCCATTCAAATTTTCAACTCGCTCAGTTTTGCCAACGGCAAAGACCAAATTCAAGACCGTTTTAGCCAAATTCGACAGTCACTGTGAAGTTGAAACAAGAGCTTTGAGCGCTATGTCTTCCAGCAACACCTGCATGGTAAGGATGAACCTTTCCAATACTTTATAACTCATCTCCGTATCTTAGCGCAGTCCTGCAACTATGGTAACACCGCTGATTCCATCATCAGGGATCAGATCGTGTTTGGGGTCCACTACGACGCTTTGCGGGAGCAGCTTCTTAAAATAAAAAACATGACCCTGCCAGTCGCAATTGATACATGTAAAGCGCATACGTACAGGCGAGAAGTCGGTACTCCCATCTTACATCGTCAGAACAGGACCAACTTGCCTCCCACGAGGCAGAGATTGTACAGGCCATCGCCCGGATGCGGCACCTCAGTATCGATGAAGGCGGCCATTTCACGCGGTTATTCCGGGGTCCTACGTATGCGCACCACAAACGGGAGAACAAAGCGGCCGAAGACTAAACTGCGCATGTGCGAACGACGGCTGACCGCACTGTGCATGCGCGACGACGCAAGGAACGTAACGATGTCAACGTCACAACGTGCCCAAACTGCGGCACCGCCCACTTAAAGTGGCAATGCCCTGCAAAAGGCAGGCGATGTTTAAATTGTGTGAAGCCTGGACATTATGCAGCCTGATGCAGGTCTGCACCACCGGTCGTGGGCCAGCGATCCCAGTTCCAAAGCAAATGCGTTCGATGTGTGCAGCAAGGGCTACTGGATTCTGATCCAGAATCACGGATCCAGAGGACGACTGCCTGGGGTCCCCATATCGTGTGGGCATCATTACTCCATGTGAACATGCCTCCTCAAGTTCAGCAAGACGCCTATCTATCCTCAACGTGGATTCTGCGGACGAATGGCGTGCTGTCATACACGTTAACCAATGCAGCATCCAGTTCATACTGGACACTGGTGCTTCAGCCAATCTCCTATCTCAGGCAGATTTTGACCGCATCAAAAGGCAACCCAAAATTCTTCCGCCGGCCTGCCAGCTTCTTGGTTATAATGGCAATGCCATAACTGCATTAGGATCTTGTCATCTGCATGTCACCAACAAGGCCATCATTGCCACACTGCGATTCAAAATCGTCAAACCTGACAAGGCTTTCCTGCTTGGTGCCCATGCATACAAGCTATTCAATCTCGTGCAGCGAGTCCATGCCATGTCCTCTACCAATGTGGATCTTCAGGCTGACATTGATGAAATTCTGACACAATACACGGATGTGTTTAGTGGAATGGATGCTGCCATACTGCTGCAAAATCTTACTCAGGCCTGATGCCACGCCTTTGATCCATGCACCGCGTCGGGTGCCGGCTCCTCTCAAGGAACGTTTAAAGGCGCAGCTGCAGGAGCTCCAAGACCAGGGTATAATCTCTAAAGTGATGGAACCGACTGACTGGGTCAGCTTGACGGTCTGTGTGAAGAAGCCCTCAGGAGAGTTGCGCATATGGATAGATCCCAAAGATCTTAACCGGAACATAATTCTGGAAGACTACCCAATCCCGAAGCAGGAGGAACTAACCAGTGAGATGGCACACGCCAAATTCTTCCCGAAGCTAGATGCAGCGTGTGGTTTCTGGCAGATACAACTGGATGAGTCCAGCAGGACGCTCTGCATGTTTAATACACCTTTCGGAAGGTACTGTTACAACCGCATTCATTTTGGCATTGTTTCAGTCTCTGAAATCTTTCACAGGATCATGGAACAGATGATGGAGGGCATTGAGGGTATGCGTGTCTACGTAGACAATGTAATCATATGGTCCACGGCCCCGAGGAACACATACCTCGTCTCAAACAAGTCTTTCAACGCATCCATGAAAACGGCCTCAAGTTGAACAAGGCCAAGTACTCCTTTGGCATGTCATCCATCAAATTTTTGGGTGATCAAATATCCCAGCAGGGTGTGCAAACAGATTCGGACAAAGTCAAGGCCATCAACACCATGAAGACCCCGGAAGACAAAAAGGCGGGACTATGCTTCCTGGGTACGGTTAACTTCTTGGGAAAGTTCATTCCCAACCTCGCATCACAAACCACGGCTCTCAGGCACCTGGTGAAGAAGTCCACTGCATTCCAGTGGCTACCCACACATAAAGCAGAGTGGCTTGAGTTAAAGGCAAAGCTGGCCACTGCTCCTTCGGTACTAGCATTCTTTGACCCAGAGAGGGAGACTAAAATCTCCACGGATGCCAGCCAGGATGGCATCGGTGCAGTGCTCCTCCAGAAGGATGACTCCTCGTCCTGGGCTCCAGTGGCCTATGCGTCAAGGGCCATGACTCCTACTGAACAGAAGTATGCTCAGATAGAAAAAGACTGCCTGGGCCTCCTAACCGGCATTGTAAAGTTTCATGATTACGCCTACGGTCTACCAACATTCACAGTAGAGACTGACCACAGACCCTTGGTCCATATCATTCATAAGGACTTGAATGACATGACGCCCAGGCTTCAGCGCATTCTCCTTCGACTCCACAGGTATGATTTTGAGTTAGTATATACACCAGACAATGAGCTAGTAATTGCGGATGCCCTGTCGCACGCCATCATCTCGCCCTGTGAATCCGCCAAATTGAGGCACAGGCACAACTGTGTGCCAGCAACCTCCCGGCCTAAGATGAAAAAGTGGTCAACATTCGAGAAGAGACTGCCAAGGACCCACTTCTGCAGTGGGTAATGCATCACCTTGCATATGGTTGGCAGAAAGGGCAATGCCCTCAGTTCTTTAATGTTAAGGACGACCTGACAGTCATTAAGGGGATCCTCCTCAAGCTAGATCATATTGTTATTCCTCACAGCCTCCAGAGCTTAGTGCTCAAACAAATCCACGAGTGACACCTCGGTGTCGAGAAATGTAGGCGCAGGGCTCGGCAGGCTGTCTATTGGCCGAGAATCAACCAGGACATATCCAACATGGTCCTCAATTGTGCAACCTGCCAGCGTTTTCAGCCTGCTCAGGCCAAAGAAACACTCCAGCAATACGAGCTTGTGACCTCTCCGTGGGCTAAGGTGGGATCGACCAGTTTCACGCCAATGGGCGTGACTATGTGCTCATCATAGATTACTTCTCAAGTTACCCGGAAGTGTGAAGCTGTTGGACCTCATATCAAGGACATTCATTAAGGCCTACAAGGAGACATTTGCCAGGCATGGTATTCCGCTCACTGTCATGAGTGACAATAGTTCCTGCTTCCACAGCCAAGAGTGGTCCAATTTCGAAAAGCTGTACCGATTCGAACACGTTACCTCAAGCCCGCACTATCCGCAATCTAATAGGGTCGAGAAAGGGGTCCATATCATGAAGCAGCTGCTCTGCAAGGGTGTGGACTCTGCTTTTGACTTCAACATTGCGCTGCTGGCATACAGGGCAACCCCTCTGTCCACCAGTATGTCTCTGGCACAACTCCTTATGAATAGGGACCAGCGGACGACTTTTCCGGCCATTCACTTACCAGACCTGGATCACCTCCCAGTGCTGCAAAAGGTGCAGCAACTCAGAAACCGGCAAAAGCTGACATATGATGCTCATGCTCTGATTTGCCTGCGCTCTCTCCAGAAGATGCTGTTCGCATCAAGTTACCGGATGGCGGCTGGTCAGCCCCAGCTGGTGTCGTTTGGCAAGCTGCTCCCAGTTCGTTTGTGGTTCGTATGGCTGATGGCTCAATTGTCAGTCGCAACAGAAGGGCACTATGCAAACTTGCCTGCCCACCACCGAATTTCACTTTTCCAGCTGTTGGTTATGCCTTCTCCGGACGCCTCACTCCACGGGGCCACCAATCTGGCAGCAATCCCGACTGTCAAGGTGCCGTCTTCCCCACCTCCACCTCTCAGGCGGTCGACAAGGATCCGTTTATATCTGTATATACTGTCGTATATGCTCTAAGCAACCGACAACATATTTTTTTAAAAAGGGGGATGTAATGATATGCACTCATGCACATAATAAGATACAGACAAGTAGTGACAGACACCCAGTACAGCCAATCAACACACAGGACAGAACACAACCAATCACCAGGCAGAACACTCGAGGGGGGTTTCCCATTATAAGACACACGAGGCATCAGCACTTCGCCTCTTTCCACTGGTGACAACTGTAGAGACAGTCAGGGTGTATATATCAGTTAGCACCTTTTACACGTGGCTCAGAGCTAGCCTGGTCTAGTTAGTTATAGTTAGTACACTTAGAGTAGTAGAGTGTCAACCCACAGCAAGCTGTGTGCACTGTTCCAGAAGTTCAATAAATCGTATTGAACCAACGTCTAAGTTTGGAGTCTGCTTTCCTGTACAACTGCATCCAGTTGCAGTCCGTGTTACCCCAGGGTGAATAACGCGACAGTGTTTACAATATTATTGTTGCAGAGTGACAGGTGAAAGCTTTCCCTTGCTGGCACTAAAGCTCACTGGGCACATTGGCTTTCCACATTCAACTTGGAAAAAAATAAATCTAAATCCAATATAGCATGAAAACTTTGTTTAACAATCATAACATTTAATATGAATGGTGAAATTCATCCAAAGTACAATATTTACATTGATTTTAGAACACAGAAAAAGACCATTTAGCCCAACATAAGCCTCCTCCCATCTCTCTTCAGCCAACTCTAACAGCACAAACTAATATTCCTTTCTCTCTCATGTCTTTATCGAGCTTCCCGTTGAATGCATCCATGCTATTTAGCTCAATAATCTGTGATGGTGAGGTCCACATTATAACCCCCTGCTGGCTAAAGAAGTTATCATGCATTCCTTATTGATTTTTGTTTTGCATTGTGGCGCACTTCTGACATTGTCAGAAATGTCAGGGTTTGCTAAGAACAAGAAGGTATTAATTAATAAAGAGTAAGGTTTTTGCAGCACTACATTGCCTTAGAGCACAGCTCCAAGTCCTTATATGCTTACTACATGGCTGCTAGATATATTCTGCCCAAGAGAGGACTCCATCCTCTGGGGCTGATCATTCAGTCTCGTTTCCCATTGTTCCCTCAAGTCAGGTGATCCTTTGCAGCTGTACTGGCTTAAAGAGACGGACGCCATGAACACAATGGCTGGGATTCTCCGAGCACACGCGACTGGAGAATCACGCCCACATGGTTGACGCAGCGCCGGTCGGGGCCGCTGAAAGAGGCCCCTGCGGCAATTCACTGCGATCGACCGGTCGAGTTCCAGCGAGTCCCGTCGCTGTGGTTCCAACGTGGTATCACCTGGCGGTAGCTCGGACATGGAGCCGCGGTGGTCGTCCTGGTGGGGCGGGGGATCAGACTCTGCGGGAGGGGGGGACCTCCATGGCATCCAGGCCCGTGATCGGGGGCTACCAATCGGCGGGTGCCCGCGACCTGGAGGGGACCTCCCTCCTTCTGCGCGGGCCCGTTGTAGGGCTCCGCCATGTTGCTCGGCGCCACCACGTGTATGCACCGGCACAAAGCTGTGCAGGGCTGTCTTTCGACGCCAGAGCAGCATGAAGCACTCCGGCGTGGTGCTTGCCCCCTGAGGGCTGCTGTGTCAGAAGGTCCGTTGATGCCAGCGTGCACCACTCCGGTGTTTACGCCAACGTCAACAATTGGCTGGGATTTCAGAGAATCCCGGCCAAAGTTTTTATTCAAGACTATCTTCCAGTTATCGAACTTAGGTTTTGAATCCTCCACAAGTGGAAACATTTTTCCTTTGTCTAACCTAGGGGCAGTATGGTAGCATAGTGGTTAGCACAATTGCTTCACAGCTCCAGGGTCCCAGGTTCGATGCCCGGCTTAGGTCACTATCTGTGTGGAGTCTGCACGTTATCCTCGTGTGTGCATGGGTTTCCTTGGGGCGCTCCGGTTTCCTCCCACAGTCCAAAGATGTGCAGGTTAGGTGGATTGGTCATGCTAAATTGCCCTTAGTGTCCAAAATTGCCCTGAATGTTGGGTGTGGTTACTGGGTTATGGGGTTATGGGGATAGGGTGGAGGTGTTGGCTTTGGTAGGGTGCTCTTTCTAAGAGCCGGTGCAGACTTGAAGGGCCGAATGGCCTCCTTCTGCACTGTAACTTGTATGTATGAACCTGTCAAATTTTCCGTGATCTTGAAAAGCTCCAGTTTGTTCAACCTTTCTGCAATAGCCCCCACTAGACCCATGGCGATTGATCTGCCCATGAGCTTCACGGAATACGAGCTCCCCCCTTGAAGGGCGATGGCCTAACAGTAGGCTCATTAAAATCCACCAATAAAAGCAGACCCGAACGGGAACCGATTAGATCCCAGCTGGGACCAGCTGTACTCCTTGCCTTTGCAGCTTGCATTTACTTTTGGAATAAACCAATCTACTTTGAACTTCTTCGGGAGTCCTGTGATTGTAATACTGGCGATGAGGAAAACTGGAACTACAGGCAGCAATTCTGGATGTCTAGATCTTTGCTGAATCTCACTACAGATGAGAATATTCAGATGAGGTTTAAAAATGCTGCTCTTTGGGAGACTTAGAGCTTTTAATGCAAGCGTAGAAGATTGGGCCCAGTGTGTTGAGCGAATGCCATTATGGGGGTGATACGGAAGGTGATACTTCTGACTGCCTGAGGGCCCCGACCTTTAGATTCACCTAACCTGTTGTGCTAGATTCCAAAACATTTGCCGAACTGGTGACACTCCTGACTGACCACTATGAACCCAAACCATTGGTAATTGTCCAAATGCACAGGACAATTAGAAGATCCCCAGGGGAGTCAGTGGAGTCCAGGTACTCCAGGGCTTGCTAGTGATGGAGGTGAATAGCTATGCATGCCCCAATTAAGGCAAACAATACACATTAAGAATAGAGCCTCTGGGGCCCACCCACTGCCCGAGCGACATTTGGGCCACATCTGTTGGCTGATGGCCTCTACAGCCCAGTGAGGCATCTCCCCTGAACCCCAGAAGGACGATACGCAGGGGTGCTGCTCCTGTGGTCAGAAGAAGCTTGGAGACCAGCAGCGCCACATCTGCCAAACCCCCCCCCCCCCCGTTCGAGGACATGCCCACTTAGAGCAAGGGCTTTACACCTCGCGCAACCCTACGAGGGCGAGTGCATGCAGCTAAACTGTATTGCTGACCAAGAATAGGTCCATTCAGAGTTACCGTTCAAGTTAATGGCCACCCACTTGAAATGGAAATTGACGCTGGGGCGGCTGTCTCGGTCATAGAACATAGAACATAGAACAGTACAGCACAGAACAGGCCCTTCGGCCCTCAATGTTGTGCCGAGCCATGATCACCCCACTCAAACCCACATATCCACCCTATACCCAAACAAGCCCCCCCTTAACCTTACTTTTATTAGGACACTACGGGCAATTTAGCATGGCCAATCCACCTAACCCGCACATCTTTGGACTGTGGGAGGAAACCGGAGCACCCGGAGGAAACCCACGCACACAGGGGGAGGACGTGCAGACTCCACACAGACAGTGACCCAGCCGGGAATCGAACCTGGGACCCTGGAGCTGTGAAGCATTTATGCTAACCACCATGCTACCCTGCTGCCCCAGGTTGGCAGATGCACCAGAAAGTCCGGACAGGAATCCATTGCCTGGACCTGAGGGACACTGAGGTACATTTGGCAATGTACATGGGAAAAACGTTGGCCATCATGGGCAGAATGATAACTCTTGTTGCCTAAGGAGTGCAACCCATCCTTTTGCGATTGATAGTGATATGAGGGCCCGGACCCAGTCTGCCTGGCTGTGACTGGCCTCAGAGGCTCCATCTGGATTGGAAGCAAATTTTCAAGATGGGCACTGGGGGATTGTATGAGGTTGTGGGAAATACCCAAAGGTTTTCCAGGCTGGCCTAGGAAAAATAAAGGGCGCTGTAGTGATCTTTATATGAGTATGTACAAAAGGGGTTAATAGGAATCGGAAGATCACTAGAGGGCAGCACTGGCAGGTATAAAAGCAGACGCAAGCAGCTCTCTCCCTCTATTGGCGATTGGACTGTGATGAGAGATCTAGGAGCATAAATCTAGCTCAGGGCGACTAGAGTGGTTAGACATAGCTACTGTATATAAATTTGTACTGGTATTGATCTTAAAGTAATAACTCACGCAGTTGTTAATTCTATTCCTCAATACTTCAATACCTCTGGACGACTTTGAAACTTCTTAATCAAGGTACAGAAAGTATCTTCAACAACTGGATTGAGTAACGCATGTTACGCACAGTAGTGCTACCAAACACACAACAGTAAGGTAACAAAAGATGGTACCAGGCTGGCTTTAAACAAACAATGCTAGCTAGATTAGGTTAGGGAAGAAAAAATAACCCAGAAACTAAAGTACCCACTGCTCGAAGGTGGAAGACTTCGCAGTATTTGGATCCTCGACAGCCAACCGACTCGATGGAACACATTCAGCTGAAAACTACCGGTAATCTAAATAGTAACTGGACAATGTTTAAACAACAGTTCCAAATGTACATGGCAGCTACTGACTTAAACACTGCCTCCGACGAGAGAAAGATTGTGCTGCTACTAGCAAGGGCAGGCCAGCAAGATATAGACATTTATAACTCTTTCAATTACGTTGAAAATGAAAACAAAACTAAATTTAAAGTGATACTCGCAAAATTTGAAGAACACTGTAAAATACAGTCTAATGAAAGATTTAACCTACGCAACAGGTTCCAGAGAAACGGCGAGGCAATCTCTAATTTTGTTACAAATCTCAGACTAATAGCACAAGGTTGACTTAACAGACTCTATCATCAGAGATCAATTCATCCACAGACTCTCCGATGAACACAAAAGGGAATCACTAATTCAACAAAATGATCTAACTCTTAAAACCAAACATAGCAAAGTGCACAGTGCAAGAACAAAAGAAACAGCAGTACCTTCAGTTTCTTCAGAAAAAAAACGCGGAGTAATTCCTCCAGGAGGTGGAAGAAGTTAAAATGGTGTCCTCTCCTCACAGGCATCTTCTTCCCGGCGCTGGCTCCAGTTCAAATATGTACGCGCATGCGCACAGTCAAGAGAGACGCAAAATCCCGTTCTGCGCATGTGCAAGAAGCTGCGTATGTGCACTTCGCAAAATACCAAACTCAGCCAGAGGAGCGATTCGCACATCCACAATCGCTGCCTACGCATGACATCACGAACATCATGACGTGCTACTGCTGTGGCAACGCCCACTTCAAAGGGAAATGTCCTGCACAAGGGAAAAGATGTTTAAAGTGTTCCAAGCTGAATCATTTTGCCTCCCAGTGTAAGTCAACAGCAAAACATCACTCTCCAACAGAGAGACATGGAAACTTCAAGGTTCACACAGTGGGTACAATAGAAAACCAAACACCTGAAGAAAATTTTTCCAATCACGAAGATTTCCATTCCTTGGAGAGCACATACTTTGTGGGAATAAAAGATTCGACAGAGGAAATTCAAGCGCCACCACGAATCCTCAACACATTAATGCCATTGACTTCAACAGTGAATGGAACGCCACGGTGCAAGTAAACAACTTCCCAATTACATTCAAGCCTGACACCGGAGCGTCTGTAAACTTGATGACCAGCAGCGATCTCGCATCCATTCCAGGGAGACAGAGATGTTACCTGCTGCATACAAGTTAAAAGACTACAATGAAGCACGGTGGCGCAGTGGGTTAGCCCTGTTGCCTCACGGCGCCGAGGTCCCAGGTTCAATCCTGGCTCTGGGTCACTGTCCGTGTGGAGTTTGCACATTCTCCCCGTGTCTGCGTGGGTTTTGCCCCCACAACCCAAAGATGTGCAGGGTAGGTGGATTGGCCACGCTAAATTGCCCCTTAAGTGGAAAAAAGTGATTGGGTACTCTAAATTATTTTAAAAAAAAAGACTACAATGCAACCAGATCACCTCAAGAGGATCATGCCACCTACGAGTAGTCAATAAGAGGGTCACAAAAGGACTATGGTTCGAGATCGTGGACGGCAAAAAGACATCGCTGTTAGATGCTCATGCCTGCAAGGACTTGCGGCTGGTCCAGAGAATCTTCATGCACACGAGTGACACATCACGACTAGACGATGACATCTAACTGCTGCTCAGCGAGTATCCTGATGTTTTTCGTGGCATGGGTATGCTACCTCACAAATAAAAAATCCTGTTCAAAGAAGAGGCAAAACCTATCATTCAGCCACCTAGGAGGGTACCAGCTCCCTTGGGGGAAAAGCTAAAATCAGAGCTCCTACACCTACAATCTAAAGGCATAATATCAAAGGTCACACTGACTGGGTCAGCTCGTTAGTGTGTCAAGAAGCCATAGATGATCTCAGAATCTGTTTAGATCCCAAAGATCTGTACAAAAACATTGGTAGGGAACACTATCCCATCCCGAAGCAAAAGGAGATAACATTTGAAATGGCAAACGCTCGCATCTTCACCAAACTTGATGCTTACCAAGGCTTCTGGCAGATGCAGCTCGAGGATTCCAACAGACTGCTGTGTACGTTCTACACGCTGTTTGGACGATACTGCTACAATCGCATGTCTTTCGGTATCATCTCCGCATCCAAAATCTTTCACAGAGTTATGGAGCAGATGACGGAGGGTATTGAAGGTGTCAGAGTAAGACAGGTCTTCAAAAGAATTCACAAATTTGGGTTGAAACTCAACCAATCCAAGTGCACCTTCGCACGCTGATTTCTGACCGTCCTGGGTGACACTATATCAGCGCAAGGGTTGACCGGACAATGAAAAAACCTCTGCAATCCAGAAAATGCAGCAGCCAAGAAACAAGAAAGCTGTGCTCAGATTTCTTGGATTCATTCACTTCCTAGGCAAGTTTATACCAAACTTATCGACAAGGACATCAGCATTACGAAACGTGATCAGGAAGGACACAGAGTTTGACTGGACTCCACACCACCAAGAAGAGTGGGTGGATCTAAAGAACCAATTGATGACAGCTCCGACTCTGATGTTCAATTTATTAGTCATAGACAGCACTATGGAAGCCGCTCTAAAGCCAGACAGGCTCGAACTCGATGCCTGCACGTCCGAAGCCAAGGAAATATTCGAACATTGGCTCCGATGCTTCGAGGCCTACCTCGACTCCTCCACAAAGCATCCCACAGAGACTCTCAAGCTGCGACTCCTCCACGTCCGGATGAGCCATTGAATCTCGGTAATGATCGAAAAAGCAGCCACGTAACTCTCAAGGCACATTTCGTGAAGCCTATAAATTAGGTGTTCGCCAGACACCTCCTCACTACTCGCCGTCAGCGCGCCGGAGAATCGCTGGACGTGTATCTCGAAACCCTGACTCTACTCGCGAGGAGCTGCAGCTATCGAGATGTGACGGCGGAGGAACATATTAACTCACAGATCCGGGACACCAACGTGGCAGGGGTCTACGTGAACTATATCAGGCAGCGCCTGCTGGAAAACGGGACCTCCGACCTGCGGGAAACGGTAAAGCTAGCGACCTCACGAGAGGCGGCTTACCAGAACCTCAGCGCATTCCCCGTGGGCCTGGCGAACCCCTTGTGGACACCCTCGTCGCGACCCCCATCAGACCCGACTACGTCGCAGGCCTGTGCCGTGCGTCTGCCAGCCCAGCCAGGGGAACCGCAGTGCTACTTCTGCGGCCAGGGCCAAAACCCCTGCCAGCGCTGCCCAGCCTGCACAGCAATGTGTAGCGATTGTGGGAAAAAGGGGCACTTCACCAGAGTCTGTCTGAGCCGGCCTAAGGCCCAGAAATCGAAAACACACCAGGCCCGACCCATAGACTCGCAGCCCCACAGACTCCGCAATGCGGCTGCGTGCCTGTCTGGAACGTCCCGTCAGATGCGTCATCGGCATTGTGCGGCTCGTGGAGGCTGCCATCTTGGTCGCCGGCCCCGGCATCGACCAACATGTGCGACCGATGGGAGCGGCCATCTTGGTCGCCACCTTCGGCCCAGCCCGGCACGTGTGACTCATGGGGGCTGCCATCTTGTGACTCCACCGACCACACAGACTACCCGCAGCTGGGCGCAGTCACGCTTGACCAGTCGCAGCCAAAACAACTGAAGAACTCCATGATGGTCGTCAGAGTCAACGGGCACGAGACCACCTGTCTTTTCGACTCCAGGAGCACAGAGAGCTTTGTCCACCCCGACACGGTAAGGCGCTGCTCCCTCCAGACCTACTCAGCCTCCCAAACAATCTCCCTTGCCTCCGGGTCCCATTTGGTTCAGATCCGGGGGTACTGTATTGCCAATCTTGTGAAGCAGGGCGCAGAGTACGCTAGTTTTAAGCTCTACGATCTCCTCCACCTCTGCGCCCCCCTACTGCTCGGATTGGACTTTCAATGTAACCACCGAAGCCTGACCCTACAGTTCGGCGGACCCCTGCCCCCCACTCATGGTGTGCAGCCTTCAAGGTCCCCCCCCTTCACTCTTTGCGAACCTCACTCCTAACTGTAAACCCATCGCCACCAGGAGTAGACAGTACAGTTCGCTGGACATGACGTTTATTAAGTCAGAGGTCTAGCGACTGTTGAGTGAAGGGATCATCGAGGACAGCAACAGCCCCTGGAGAGCGCAAGTGGTGGTCGTCCGGACCGGGGAAAAGAATCGGATGGTTGTGGACTACAGCCAGACAATTAATCGGTTCACGCAACTGGATGTGTACCCCCTCCCCCGCATAGCGGAGATGGTCAACCAGATCGCGCAGTACCGTGTGTTCTCCATGGTCGATCTGAAGTCGGTCTACCCCAGCTCCCAATCCGCCTGGAAGAGCGCTAGTACACTGCTTGAGGCAGCCGGCTGGCTCTTCTTCCTCAGAGTCCCCTTCGGTGTCACGAAAGGAGTCTCGGTCTTTCAGAGAACGATGGACCGAATGGTGGACCACTACGGTTTGCAGGCTACATACCTGTACTTGGACAATGTAACCATCTGCGGCCATGACCAGCAGGACCAGGACGCCAACCTCCAGAGCTTCCGCCAGGCCGCTCAATCGCACATACAACAAAGAAAAATGCGTCTTTCGTACTACTCGACTAGCCATCCTCGGCTATGTCATAGAGAACGAAGTCCGAGGGCCCAACCCTGACTGTATGCGCCCCCTCACAGAACTCCCCACAGCCTCAAGGCCCTAAAACGATGCCTGGGCTGTTCTACTACGCCCAGTGGGTCCCCAACTATACGGACAAAGTCCGCCCACTGATTCAAACAATCACTTTTCCACTGATGGATCAGGCCCGCGCGGCCTTCAGCCGCATCAAGGCCGATATCACCAAGGCCGCAATGCACGTGAATGAGTCCATCTCTTTTTAGGTAGAGAGCGATGTGTCAGACATCGCACTGGCCGCCACACTCAACCAGGCAGACAGGCCAGTAGCATTTTTCACTAGGACCCTCCACGCTTCTGAAATTCGACACCCCTCGGTCGAGAAGGAAGCACAAGCCATAGTGGAAGCCGTGGGGCACTGGAGGCACTACCTAGCCAGTCGTCAACGATCGGTAGCCTTCATGTTCGGCAAAGCACAACGGGGCAAAATAAAAAATGATAAAATCTTGAGGTGGAGGATCGAACTCTCCACCGAAAACTACGATATCAAGTATCGTCCTAGGAAGCTCAACGAGCCCCGAGATGCCCTGTCCCGAGGCACATGCGTCAGCACGCAAGGTGACCGACTTTGGGCTATCCACAATGACCTCTGCCACCCGGGGGTCACCCGGCTTACCCGCAATCTGCCCTTCTCCTCCGAGGAGGTCAAGGCACTGACCAGGGACTGCCAAGTCTGTCCCGAGTGCAAACCGCACTTCTACCGGCCAGACAAGGCCCACCTGGTAGAGGCCTCCCGGCCCTTTAAGCGCCTAGGTATTGATTTCAAAGGGCCTCTCCCCTCCACCAACCAGAATATATACTTTCTCACCGTCATCGATGAGTACTCCCGCTTTCCCTTCACCGTCCGCTGCCCCGACATGACCTCAGCCACCGTAATAAAGGCACTGCACGGCATCTTCATACTGATCGGTTTCCCTGCCTACATTCACAGCGGCTGGGGCACATCATTCATGAGCGATGAGCTGCGTCAGTACCTGCTCAACAAAGGCATTGGCTTGAGCAAGACTACGAGCTATAACCAGCAAGGAAACGGGCAGGTGGAGAGGGAGAACGCAACGATATGGAAGGCCGTTCTTCAGGCCCTGAGGTCTAGAAGTCTCCCCATCCCCCGCTGGAAGGAGGTCCTCCCTGACGCCCTCCACTCCATCAGGTCACTCCTCTGCATGGCCACAAACTAGACTCCTCACGATCGTTTGTTTATCTTCCCCAGGAAGTCCATCTCCGGGGTCTCGCTTCCACCTTGGCTGAAAACCCCGGGACCAGTCCTTCTCTGGAGGCACGTGAGGAGCCATAAGACCGATCCGCTGGTCGAGAGGGTCCAGCTGCTGCACGCCAACCCCCAGTGCGCCTACGTCGCGCACCAGGACGGACGGCAAGATACGGTCTCCCTACAGGACCTGGCGCCAGCTGGTTATTCCCCCAATGCGCCCCCCCCACCACATCCCCCCCTTCCCCGCTGCCCACTGCCACTCACAGCGACCCATACACCCTCGGTCTCCTGTATTGTCGTGCGTCGACACTGCCACCACCCATCACCCCCCACCCTACCCCCGCACTTCAACCATCTCCAACACTCCAGACTGAGGCTCAAGCTCCACCCACAATGCCATTGGAGTAACCACCTGCGACAACTGTGCCCGCCGCACCGGCAGAGCTGCGGAGGTCAAAGAGAACGATCCGGCCTCCAGTTACACTGAATATGTAATGACCCCACGTCACCCCCGCTGGACTTGATTTTTTTTTAACAGGGGTGAATGTGGTGAATGTATTCATCATAATGCATGCATGATACCAAAACCTGTGACCTATGACCTGGAAGTGGTAATATGAACTGCTTCCAGGTACTGTACTGTAACCCCGGTATGGCTCCGCCTCTGGCTCTGCCCACACCTGGGCCACATATAGGCCGGCCTCTTGTGGGCGGCATTCATCTATAATAATGGCTCTGGCTAGGCAAGTTCATGACTAATAAAGCCTAGGGTCACTTGCTCACTCTGCCTCACTGTGAATTGAAGGTATATCAACCACTATGTGTACGGCTTTCCCACGTTCCTCATTGAGACTGATCATAGACCGCTGGTCAACATAATTGAAAAAAATCTCAATGATATGACGCCTCGCTTACAACGCATAATGATGAAGCTGAGGGGGTATGACTTCACACTGGTCTACACTCCTGGAAAAGACCTCAGCATAGCTGTCACACTGTCCCGATCCATTGACACTGTCAGCTCACCTCCTGCGTCCATTGACAATGTAGAAGCTCAAGTACAGTTGTGCAGAGAGACTCTCCCGGCATCTGACGAGAAGCTGCAGCAAATTCGTCTGGCGACACAAAAAGATGCTACCTTGCTCAGGTCATGCATAACCTTCAGCATGGCTGGCCAAAAGGACAGTGCCCTTAGTTCCAAATCATCAAAACCGAACTGTCAGTAGTGGATGGATTAATATTGAGAAATGACAGAATCGTCATTCCACTAACGCTCAGGTCAGATATGCTCCGCAGGATTCACGAGGGAAATCTCGGAATTGAAAAATGCTAAAGAAGAGCAATGCAATCTGTGTACTGTCCTGAGATCAATGAGGACATTACAAACATGATACTCACATGTGAAACATGTCAAAAACATCAACCGGCACAATGCAAGGAGCCACTCCAGCAGCATGAGCTGACTACGTCACCGTGGAACAAAGTTAGCATAGATTTGTTTCATTCCATGGGTCGAAACTATGTTTTTATCACTGACTATTACTCCAACTTTCCGGAAGTAATGAAACTCCCGGATCGCACGTCTGCATCAGTTATCAAAGCCTGCAAGGAAACATTCTCGAAGCATGGTATTCCACAAATAGTCATCTCTGATAACGGTCCTTGCTTTGAAGGCTGGGAGTGGATGGAGTTCACCAATAAATACAACTTGAACCAGATGACATTGAACCTACACTTTCCCCAATCCAATAGCAAAGTAGAGAAAGGTGTACACATTATCAAACAACTCATAAGCAAGGCCACTTACTCGAATTCCGACATACACTTGGCTCTCTTATCATACAGATAATCACGTTAAGCTCAGGTCTATCACCAGCTCAAATGCTCTTCAATCGAGATGTGAGAACAACACTACCAGCGTTACACTTCAGCAATCCGGATCACTCAGAAATGCTTGACAAGCTACGACACCAACGTCACAGACAAAAGCAGCACTATGATTAGCATGCAAAACTGCTGCAAACATTAGCAGTAAATGAAATGGTTCGACTGCGACACCCAGGTGGAGGATGATCCAGCGCGGCAACTGTGATACGACAAGTAGCGCAACGATCATACATTGTAAGTCTGATGAAGGTGTGCTGTTAAGACGCAATCGACGAGACCTGCTAAAGGTTCCACTTCCTGAACCTGTCTTTCCGACGTTAAATCTACTTGACTCACTCACTCGACAACACTTGACACCATCAGCCGGTGAACAGACGGACATTTAAACCTCATTGTCTTCATGCCCACTCAGGAGATCAACTCAAATCAGATGCAAACCCAACCACCTGAACCTGTGAACACTGGACTGATGCACTCACTCATTTCTGTAATATATTTGCACACGACACCAACTATGTTTGTTCCATTCTCGTAGCAACACTAAAACTATGTAACACAAAAAAGGGGGATGTAGTGATCTTTATATGGGTATGTACATAAGGGGTTCATGGGATATCGGAAGATCACTAGAGCGCAGCACTGGCGGGTATAAAAGCACCCAAGTGGCTCTCTGGCCCCCTTGGTGATTAGACTGTGATGAGAGCAGGAGCATAGATCTAGCTCAGGGCGACTAGTGTGGTCAGACATAGCTACTGTATATACACTTTGTAACCTTTCTACTGGTATTGATCTTAAAGTAAGAACTCACACAGTTGTTAATTCTGTTACTCAATAAACGTTTCAATACCTCTGGACGACTTTGAGCCTTCTTCATCAAGGGACAGGAAGCCTCTTCAACAGCTGGATTGAGTAATGCATGTTATGCAAGCAGTGCTACCAAACACACTACAGTAAGGTAACAAAAGAAGCGCCGTGGCCAAATTCTACCTGGACTCAGAGGCCAACCGAGGTATGTCAGGGCCCGGTCCACTTCCCTATGCCTTGTTGTCGAAGGTAGACAATGAGCTCAACTGACTGGAAAGCCTGGGAAGCATTCGTCCTGTGCAGTTCATGGAGTGGGCAACACCTGTAGTCCCGGTGCTAAAGCCGGATAACACTGTCTGCATGTATGGTGATTAAAAATTAAATGTGAACAAGGACTCGTAGTTGGACGGGTACCCGATGCCGCACTGGAGCACCTCCATGTACAGTTGGCTGGAGGACATTCCTTCTCAAAACTAGACATGAGTCACGCCCACCTCCAATTGGAACTAAACGCGGAATCCAGAAGGTTTGTGACCATCAATGCCCACAGCGGTCTTTACGAATATACAAGGGTATCGTCTGCCAGTGTGATGTTTCAGAGGGTCATGGAAAGCATCCTCCAAGTGCTTCCATGGATGTGGTTTATGTGGATGATGTCCTGATCACTGGAGCCACCAAAAAGGAACAACTTGGAGGGAGTCCTTCGCCGGTTCTCTGAGGCAGATGCTGCCCTCAAAAGGGCAAGTTCTTCACACAAGAGAGGTCACATATCTAGGGTACCAGGTCGACAAGGACAGTTTGCACCTGAGGAAGAAGGTATGGGCTATCAAATAGGCTCTGTGGTGATATGCATCACTGTAAATACACAAGGTGTTAATGTAAATACATGTAGACTAGCTAGACACTAGAGGGAGCACCAGAGACATGATACAATGACATTCAACCAATAGGCCACTAAGATAGGACATGGCCAATGGGCATTCACAACACACACAGAGGTAACACTATCACAGGAGGGCATTACACCAACCGATATAAAAGGACATAGCACACATGATCTTTCTTTTTCCAGTGGAGACACTCAGTGAGTACACAGGGTTGATCTGAAACACATCACACCCACCACGTGGATTGTAGCAGACTGGTTCATCAGTCTGAGTAGCTACAGCAGGATTAACAGGAGAGTCGAATCCAAGTAGGAGAATTTTTCACAGTTTAATAAATGTGTTAAAGCAATCTCCAAGTCGGAACCTTCCTTTGTCAGAGAGCACATCAAGGAAGCCGCTTATGCTACATCAAGAGCATAACAAAACAGCTCCCCCGCCTGAGAATACAACTGAAATACAGTCTACGGTCATTCTTCGGACTCGTAAATTGTTAAGGCAAATTCACCCTGGACTTGCCAATCATCCTAGCACTGCTGCATGCACTCCTTAAAAAACACCAGGCGAGTTTGGAGGGCACCACAAGAGGAGACGTTTGCCAAGGTGAAGCGACAACTGTCATCCTCAAGGCTGCTGATGCACTACGACCCTTCGAGGCAACTTGTGATCACATGTGATGCATACCCATTTGGAATTGGGGTGGTGTTAGCCCACAGGATTGATGATGGGATGGAGAGATCAATAGCCTATGCATCAAAGACTTTGGCCGCTGCAGGGTCATAACAGACCACAAGCTATTGCTCGGTTAGTTCAAGGAGGACAGGACAATTCTGCTGATTGCATCGGCCCAGATACAGCATTGGGTGCTGCTATTGCTGGCATATGGTATAAGTTCAAGTATCGCCCAGGTGTGCAGATCGCACACACAGATACTTTGAGCCAACTACACGTTTCCCAATTCTCCGCCAATGGCAGACGAAGTCGCATCGGCCGCGAATTTTATGGACACCTTTCCAGCCATCACCTCACAGATTTGTGAGTGGGTGCAAAAGGACCTGACTTTAATGAAGTTGCACCACATCACCCTGCAAGGGGAAAGCAGGGAAGACTGGCTGAGGAGCTGCGGGTTTTTGAAACTAAGCAACAAGCGCTAAATGTGGAGGATAGCATCCTCCTGTGGAGAGCTTGTGTTCTGGTCCCAAGCCAAGGCAGGAAAACCATATTGCAGGACCTGCACAATGGATACTCGGGAGTGTCTAAGATGAAGATGCTTGCCACGTATGATGGCCAGATCTTAGGGCGACATTGAGTGGATTGTACAGCAATGCACCGAATTTGAAGAGCATCAAAAACGTCCACCTGCGCCTTTGGGAGTGGCAAGGCTGACCATGGGTGTGCCTGCATGCTGACTTCCCGGACATTTCCGAGACTCGATGTTCCTGCTAATAGTGGATACCCATTTCAAATATCGAACGCTGTCCACCACTTTGAGGACTATCATAGAGAAGTTACATCTTTCGTTCAGTATCCATGGCATCGCAGAGGTGCTGGTTACAGATAACAGCACCCCTTTGACTAGCGAAGAATTCTTGATCTTCGTAAAGTTTAATGGGGTAAAACACATTTGGACCGTCCCATACCACCCCTCTTCAAATGGCCTGGCTGAAATGGCAGTAAAGACATTTAAGAGGGGTATGAGGAAGCATGGAAACAAAGTTGGTGCAGTCCCTATTCAGCTACAGTACCACACCACACATAACGACCGAAGTGGCACCGGCGGAACTATTGATGGGCCGAGGGCTGAGGGCTGAGGACCCGCCATAGCCTGGCATTCCCCGATGTTGGTGGGAAAGTGGAGAGCAGATAGGATCTCCAGAAACAATACCAGAGTAAACGGACACAGGACAGAGATTCTTGTTCAGGGGACATGGTATATGTCTGGACCTTTGGAGACATTCCCGCTGGATACCAGGGACCATAGTAGAAAGAACTTGGCTTGTATCATACACAGTGAGCGGACGATACCTAAGCAGATACATGGGAACACCACCACTTGAAAATTCCCCTCCAAGTTACTCACCATCCTGACTTGAAAATATATTACCGTTCTTCACTGTCGCTGGGTTAAAATCCTGGAACTTACTCCCTAATAGTCAATGGATATATCTGCGCCTCATGGACGGCAGCAGGTTGAGAAGGCAGCTCACGGCCACCTTCTAAAGTTCAATTAGGGATGGTGACAAATGCTGGCCCAGCGAGCAACGCGCAGACATCCTTTAAAAATGAATTTTTAAAAAATCGTCGAGCACCTTAACAACAGGAATCCCACATCAGTACCGGCCCTGCTGGATGGGGCAACCCTCCATCTTTCCTGCCCAACACCCAAGGACCGAGGCAAACCACCCCCCCCCCCCCCCCCCATCCCCCATCACCAAGACCCAAAATTGCACGAGTGGAAGACTCAGGATCCGACATGGAAACACAAGCTTCCATAGTCTTGGACAACAGTTCCACCAGGGAGCAGTCACCGACGACACTCACCAGTCGATCGATGTGGAAGTGATGCTCCACAATGTGTAACACGCCACCCCCCATGACCCAAGGGGCAAAGCGAAGGAGGAGGCCGCCTCTACCCTCTACGACAGAGTGGCTAACAAACTTTGCGAGGGGGGGGTGGAGGTAAGGGGGGGGGGGGGGCGGTAAGATGGGTGGAATGAACCCCACGGGCACAAACCAGTTGAACTCCCCTTGGGGTTCATGGCATACTGAAGGGCAGAGGCCGAACAGCAGATCTTGTTAAATTTCACCAATAAAAACCAGCCAGGAAGGGAATTGGCATCCTTGGATGGCCCTGGCTGGAACTAGTTATACTCACTGCTGCTTTGCAGGTTGCATTTGCTTTTGGAATAAAGCAATCTGCTTTGAACCTCTTCGGACCTTTCCTGACATGCATAACTACTCCATTCTGGTATCACCCTTGTCAATTTGTTTTAGTTACACAATCCCCAGTGCCTCTATATCATTTCTGAAATGAAGCCAAAATTATACCCAGCACTCCAAATGTAGTCTAACCAACGTTCCATACAAGTCGAATATGAATTCTATGCTTTTCAATTGTATTCCTCTGGAAGTAAACCCCAGCGTTCAATTTGCTTTCAAGCTTCAGTGGTGTTTTGCAGTCTCTGCGTTGATTTGACACAGTCTTATGTGTGAGGTAAAAGTTACCCAGTATCTCTCAATACAACAGGGTGACTAAAGTTAACAGAGTCTGAAAAAGTGAGGAACATGATAACTGAAGATGAAAGGATGACAGAGAAGTTGCAGAATCAAACCGGATCTGGAAGAAAGTAGCACCACTCCAGCAGTAAAATGGTGGCGAGTCAATCTGGAGTATTGTGGATGACTTACCGAAGGCTCCACCGCTGCAGCATAATATACAAATTGTTTTGCTGTAATTAGTGTGGTGCAGATACCAGCAATGAATTAGAGCTTGAAGTCTGCAGTGCCTTTTTAGGGCTTTCTTTTACACTACATTGAATTTTCATGACGTCGAGTTGCCGGTGTTGGGCTGGGGTGAGCACAGTAAGCAGTGAATCACCTGAGGAAAGAGCAGTGCCCCGAAAGCTAGTGATTCGAAACAAACCTGTTGGACTTTAACCTGGTGTTGCCAGACTTCTTACTGTATTGAATTTTCAAATACAGAAATATGGGTGGTCCCAAAATTATTGCACTACAGGAGTGCAGAGTTGTTTGTGTTTTCACTCAGACTGGTGTAGATTTAAAAGAATGGTGTTTTGATAAATTTAAACTTGATTTAATTTTGTTGCATAAATGGATCCCAAATTAACCCTTTGAACTGTTTTAGCTTGTCAGAGATGTAAACATCAGGCAATAAAACAAAACATTTATTAATTAACTACAAAAAAGGTAAACAAAAGCATGCCCATCCACCAGACACTACAGGCTTCACACCTACAAACGGATGGCCAGTCCAGAAGAATCGGAAAACAACCTCAACACTTTGGAATTCTCTCACTATCGCAGAAGGAAACTGCACTATCTGAATTATGCCTCTATTATTGGGCACAGTACTACACTACTGATCCCCACATTGACGGGACTCCCTATAGAGGGCTGTGACTCGTGGTGTTCCACAGGGATCAGTGCTGGGACCTTTGCTGTTCGTAGTATATATAAATGATTTGGGAGGAAAATGTAACTGGTCTGATTAGTAAGTTTGCAGACGACACAAAGGTTGGTGGAATTGCGGATAGCGATGAGGACTGTCAGAGAATACAGCAGGATTTAGATCATTTGGAGACTTGGGCGGAGAGATGGCAGATGGAGTTTAATCTGGACAAATGTGAGGTAATGCATTTTGGAAGGTCTAATGCAGGTAGGGAATATACAGTGAATGGTAGAACCCTCAGGAGTATTGAAAGTCAGAGAGATCTAGGTGTACAGGTCCACAAGTCACTGAAAGGGGCAACACAGGTGGAGAAGGTAGTCAAGAAGGCATACTGCATTCTTGCCTTCATTGGCTGGGGCATTGAGTGTAAGAATTGGCAAGTCATGTTGCAACTGTATAGAACCTTAGTTAGGCCACACTTGGAGTATAGTATTCAATTCTGGTCGCCACACTACCAGAAGGATGTGGAGGCATGAGAAAGGGTGCAGAAGAGATTTACCAGGATGTTGCCTGGTATGGAGGGCATTAGCTATAAGGAGCGGTTGAATAAACTCGGTTTGTTCTCACTGGAACTACGGAGGTTGAGGGGTGACCTGATAGATGTCTACAAAATTATGAGGGGCATAGACAGAGTGGATAGTCAGAGGTTTTTCCCCAGGGTAGAGGGGTCAATTACAAGGGGGCATAGGTTTAAGGTGTGAGGCAAGCTTTAGAGTAGATGTAGGAGGCAAGTTTTTTAAACAAAGGGTAGTGGTTGCCTGGAACTCGCTGCCGGAGGAGGTGGTGGAAGCAGGGTCGATAGTGACATTTAAGGGGCATCGTGACAAATACATGAATAGGATGGAAATAGAGGGATACGGACCCAAGAAATGTAGAAGATTGTAGTTTAGTCGGGCAACATGGTCAGCATGGGCTTGGACGGCCGAAGGGCCTGTTCCTATGTTGCACTTTTCTTTGTTCTTTGGTCTTTGTACTTTATGCCCTCAATGATCAAACTTGTTTCCCTCTCCTCGGTATATGCAAAGAAAGTGGATCCCAAAACTTTCTTTTATACCTAATTCTGGCACCCTCCCACCGGAGTCCACAGTTGCTGCTAATAGCCAACTGGCCTATATGTTGTAAGGGCTTAATGATTTAATTGGATCTAACCATTTGCACACATTGCTTTAAACATAAGGCACTGGATCATTTTAACATGTACTGTTTATCATAATGTCGCACAAATGCCCTCTTCACTTCGCCAGCACCGGGCTTGTCAAGGACAACTGGGGGATCTACCGGAGATCAGGATGGCATTATTAAATTGCATTCCAATCTCTGAGCCCCCCAAAGACAGCCTTTTGGATTCAACATTAAGTTCAACAACTTCAGGCCAAGAACACTGTCCTCCACTGTATTTTGATTCCTCGGGCCAGTCTGTCTTGTTCCCCTGTTTTGCTTTCGGACAGCACTCACCTTTATTCTGCTGTTACCATCTACTCTGGAACAATACATTGACCTTTTACCACTACCTTTATTCTGCTGTTAACATCTACTCTGGAACAATACTTTGACCTTTTACCACTATTACCACTCTCATTGCCTCTTGTTGCATTAAGTCCTTATCATTCAATGTCCCCTGCCCTCTAACCTATTCCTGACCTTCCCTTTTGTTTCACCTGATCCTCCCCCTTTTTTCAACAGCTGAAAACCAGTCGCATTTTTATCTTGCTTCAATCCCAAAAAGGAGTCACATTGGACTTGAAACATTCACTCTGTTTCTCTTTCCAAAGTCGCTGATAGACTTGTTGGGCGGGATTCTCCGTCGGCAGGATTCTCGTTTTGCCAGCGCCCACGGGTTTCCCGATGGCGTGGGGCTGCCCCACAATGGGAAACCCCATTGACCAGCTGGCGTAATGGAGAATCCGATCGGCGGGTCGAAGCTGAAAAGGGGCGTGGCTGGACGGAGAATCCAGCCCGTTGTGTTTTTCAAGCACTTTCTGTTTTTATTTTGGTGCAGCAACCATTGAGTTCATGCCCAGGTCTAAACAGTTACCTTATGTTTATCTGTCACTATGTTTATTGTGCTTAAATTATGGATTTTCTATGCAAAATAAAACCTAATAACAAAGATAGTGGACAATAGAAGAATTGACTGGGCTGGTTAGCAGTACTGATTTATTTATATCTATTGAGATTATTTCATGCCATGTTACAGGAAGAAAACCTGACATGTGTAGATTATCCTTTCCTATTTGCTACTCACCATGAAAACAGAGACTGTTCCATTAATGCGAGCTGACTATCTGATGGTTGTGACTTTTTCCATCACTTTTAACCTAACCCACTCACAGTACTGCTGCTTTTCAAAGCTAGTGCAGTCCTTGCTGAACATAAATTCACACCTCACAGTTTATTAAAGTGATGGTGACTTCTGTTTTCAACCATCTCCCAGCCATTTAATTGCTTACTTTAAATCATATTCTTCCAAGGTATTTAAGGAGGTTTCCAGGAGGAAGTGTTTCCATAATTTACATCAGTCATTAATGTCAGATTGAAACTACTTCCCATTTTTGGAAACGCATTAAAATCCATTCACGAAAATGAGAACAGATCTTCCTTCTCTTGTCTCTCACCCCAAAGCAAAACTACGTACCGCAATCATATTTTTACTTCCATTGGAAAATATTTCTTTAATGTTTTTAAAAACACCACACATTTGGGCTATACTCAAAGCGACTTGGTTTATGCAACATTGCATTTGCTTCAACATAATCTATTGTTTGAGAAGAGCTTCGGAATTGATTGAGAGATGCTGTAAAGCAAAACAAATGTGAATGTTTGTGTACTTTAGTGTCAGCCTGATGGTTCATTAATCGTTGAACGAAGAAATAAGAAAAATAAT
The DNA here is from genome assembly GCF_902713615.1 of Scyliorhinus canicula. Lineage (NCBI taxonomy): Eukaryota > Metazoa > Chordata > Chondrichthyes > Carcharhiniformes > Scyliorhinidae > Scyliorhinus > Scyliorhinus canicula. The sequence goes on along the minus strand of NC_052162.1, from coordinate 74,198,806 downwards.
GCAAACTTGTAAATGACTGTTGGTGATAATGGAAAAGAAACACACTGGCATGTCTCCAGCATTTATCAGGACAATGAAGAAAGCCTCTGCCCATTATATTAATGGAGACAGTAACATGCTTTATTTTATATCCTTGGTCAAAATAATTAAGAGAAGAACAAATGAACAAATTGAGTGGGATTCTCCACCGCGGCCCCTGCAGCAGAGGTGGCCTGACATTGGCCAGCGGCAGGATCTTCCATCCCGTCGATGCCAATGGCCTTTTCTATGACGCACACCCTCTGTTGCCGGGGAACCCACAGGGGGGGCTGTCATTGATTGGAAGAATATACTGCCAGCGGGACGTATAGGACAATTTCAGCCATTAAGTGTCCAACTGCTAATATAACCAACGGTGGATACTTCAATGAACCAATTGCTATTGTACTTGATTATAATCTGAACTATTAAAATGTATGTTCCACAGATTTGTTAAAAATAAGAATGTTTAATACTTTTAAGTTTAAGTATTATTTTGAAGTCGACATCATATTTGTATTTAAGCAAGCAGAACAGAAATGGCAGTTCTGTTACTTTGGCACCATTTTAAAGACATCTTAAAAGGTGGATTAGATTTGCGATGGTCAGTCTCGTGTCCCCAAAGATGTTTTTTCGGAGTGGGACGCTCAAAGTCGCTCTGCTTTGATCTGAAAAAGCATTGTTCAGCAGCAGGTCAAAAGGGACAAAATCATGTTATGGGGCGGGATTCTCCGACCCCCCCCCCCCACCGGCCAGGTTGGTGAAACACCGGGGGGGGGGGGGGGGGGAGCGGCGTGAATCCCCCTGCTGCTCCGGCGCCGGCTGCCAAATTCTCCGGCACCGGTTTTTGGGCGGGGGTGGGGATCACCGCGCGCCAGTCTGGGGCCATTGACAGTGGCCCCCCCGGCAATTTTCCAGACCCCGATTGGCCGAGCGGCCGCGCATTCCTGGCCAGTCCCACTGGCGTGAAATGGACGTGGTCCATCCCGGCTTGGAGGGCGGCTAGCGGAGTCCGCGGGGGGGGGGGGCGCAGGGGGAAGCGGCCCTGGGGGGAGCCCCCAATGTGTCCTGGCCCGCGATTGGGGCCCACCGATGTGCGGGCGGGCCTGTGCCGTGGGGGTACTCTTTCCCTCCGCGCCTGCCTCTGTAAGGTTCTGCCATGGCCGGTGCGGTGATGAAACCCCTTGCGCATGCGCAGGAAACACGCTGGCGGTTCTGGCCATGCACCAACTCACACCGGCCCACTGCGGCCTTTCCGCCAGTTAGCATGGCGCCAACCCCTCCGGCACCGGCCTAGCCCCGGAAGCATGGATGATTCCGCAACTTCCGAGTGGCCCGACGCCGGAGTGGTTCACGTCGCTCTTGGAGCCAGCGTCGGGCCGTGCCCCCAATTGCGGGAGAATCCCGGCCATGGATTCCAAAAATCACCACTGTGCTCATTTGTTTATTGGTTGATTTGCCAATATATTAATGTTTGAAAGGGAAACATTTCTCAGACTCTGGGGTAAATATTCCGCTCCCGTAGTTGTGGGAATCGTCGCGGGCTGGACGGATAATTAGACAGACCCTTATAAGGTCGGTTGACCACAGGTGGGAATTTCCAGTGGCCGGGATTGAAACATTTACCCCATCATTACTGAAATCTTCCAGCCTGCCATCGGGGAGTATGCTTATTACTAATGAATGAAGGGCTTTGAAGTGGCAACAGCTTATATTTAAATAGCACCTTCAATGCAATGAAATATCGCAAGGTGTTTTTACAACGGCAGTATAAAACAAAGAACATTGAGCCACAAATGAGATACTGGGTCCGACCAAACGCTTTGTCAAGCTGTTAGATCTCAAGGAGGAAAGTGAGTTAGAGAGGCAGAGAAGTGCTGGGAGGGAATTGCAGAGCCTGGGACCTACAGAACTTACCGCACAGCAATCAGTGGTGGTGCAATTATAATTGGGAACAAACAAGAGGCCAGAATTAGAGGAAGACAGGCTTCTCTAAAAGTTGTGGGATTTGGAGGGGATTACAGAGATAGGAAGAGCAAGGGCATGGAGGGCTTAGGAAACAAGATTTTGCTTTGCCAGTAAGTCAGCGAGCACAAAAGCGAAAGGGAAATGGGACTTGCTGCGATTTAAGACAATGGCAGCAGAGTTTTCGCTGCCCTCACGTTTACAAGGGCAGAATGCAGGAAGGCCAGCCAAAGGAGCTGGAAGCAGTCATAATCTAGTCAGCTCATTTTTTCCAAATATTGCAAAACAAATTCATTTTTTTCAGGAAATTAATTTTATTTTCCACCTTCTGTCTGCAAAGGAAGATTTGCATGAATCTACATAGTCAACCACGTTAACCATGCAGAAAACCAAGAGACTTTATTAGTAGGGAATACAAGCGGCCACAGTACTCTGTAACCTGTAATTAGATAGTCTTAGAAGATTGATAAGGACATTTTGTTCACTTTCTTCTACTCAAGACTTTAGCAGCTCATTCTAATCTGTTCCAATCTGTTTCATTGAAACATTAAACTGGAAATTCTTGCCAAACTGCACCGGAAGAAAGATATGTGACATATTTATCTGCCGGGATCCCAAAGTGAATTTATCATTTTATTTTCTTCAAAGGGCAATTTAGTGTGGTCAGTCCACCTATTCACCTACCCTGCACATCTTTGGGTTGTGGGGGTGAGACCCACGCAGACACGGGAGAATGTGCAAACCCCACACGGACAGTGACCCCGGGGTCGGGATCAAATAGAGCATAGAGCATAGAACAGTACAGCACAGCACAGAATCTTTGACTCCGTGAGGCAGCAGTGCTAACTACTGCACCACCGTGCCACTCCAAGTGGATTTATCATTGAAGTAGAATCTATAGCCCAGTGATCACACCAAAGTTACTGACTCCAGCTTTATTGTGGAATAAACATTCAGTTATGTTGGAATCAGTTAGGGAATGAGGAGTTGCATTGGTGATGAATGGTGAGTTAACTGCATGACATATATTACTTTGGGACAGGCATTATTACTACTTTGAACTCATGCATTGTTAAGCTTGTAAATGCAGAGCAGGTCAAAATGTGGTCAGAATGAAATAGAATTACATCGATTTGCACTAAATCACATTGAAGAGTACTGTAAATGGCACTGAGCAAGTTGGCTTCTGGAATAATATCCTAATCCAGTTTGTTTGAGGAAATAAGTTCAGACATTAGTCACATTCTACTCAATAAGTGTCCATCATTTGGAGATTAACATGACTCTTGAAATGTTTTGAGGTAGTTATGTCATTAGGGTTGGCATTGATCATAGTTCAGTTAATCCTGTCAGAAAACCAGATATATTACAGAGTTGTCAGTATGATGGACAGGTATTGAATCAGCTTGACAACATTCAACACATTGTACTGTATTGTAAGAGGAATTAACATGTATCTTATCTGGAGAATTGCTTCTTTCTTTAGCTTGCAACTGAAGCATTTTACAGTGAAAACTTTCGCATACAAAACATAATTACGATTGAAACTATCAGAAGTCATTTGACTGATTGGTGTTCTATAAAGTAGAGCAATTGGGAGAAAAAAGGTGAGATAATCTAAATGCAGAGTCGGCTTCTGTACAGGGCCATAACTTTTCAGAATGAAAATCATGCGGATTGCCACTCCGTATCTATTTACCTGCTTTAAATTTCTCAAGAACCTGTCTCAACCTTCCTGACTCAGATAGTCATTTATAGACCAAAAGTTCTGTTATCCTCTATTTTACAAACATCCTTTCTTCATGTCCCATGTTTTTGCGAATGGGTGAGATTCAGGCAGTGCCATGGTTCCCTGGGTCCAGCGACAATTGAAAAGAATCACAGTGAAAGAGGGCATGACCCCGTTTTTATTGCACCAGCTGTTGTAAAGCAGGTGAGTTTATAAGTCTCAGTGAAAATAACAGGCAAGGGAGAAGGTAAGTGTCTAAAGTAAGGGGTTAAAGGGACGGAGATGGGCCGAACATCGGGGAGTGTTGGATTTTGAAGTGTTGGTGGTGGTGGGGGGGGGGGGGGGGGGGGAGAGGAGGAGGGGGGTTTGGTTGGACATCAGCGGGGGGAATCAGACATTGATGGGGGGGTTGGACACCTGGAAGGTGGGGGGGGCACAAATCTGGGGAGTCAGACATAGTTGGGAGATTTGACATTGGGAGAGGGGGCGTTTTGCACATCGGTTGGCGGGGGGGGGGAGGGGACAGTGAGGTTGGACATCAGGGGGAGGGTGGCAGGTTGGATATCGAGTCATCAAATGAAGAGGAAAGAGGAAGTTGCAGAAACCTTGAGCAGATCTATAAAGCTGTTGGTGGAGGTCTGCAAACTGGGGTTTGGACCGAAATGAATAAAGGAAATTGAATGCTTTGGATGGGAATTGGAAAATGGGAAGAGTTGATGGTAGACTAAAACAGGAGGGTTGGCAGGAGAGATTAAAGAGTTGTGGGTAGGGACTGCAACGGCTCAAGGCTGGTGGTGCCTGATCGCAGGGTCAGAGTGAAGAAGCAAAACTGGTTATAGCAGTTAACAGAATATCATCTCCATTTCATCACCGTACATCTCAAGGCCAGGAAAACCCAGCCAACCACAATTAAATTTAAAATGGTAGTTAAATATAAAGCACATTGTTTCATTACAAGATTTAAGTTGCCAATTGAACTCCTGGGAGCGGTTTCCTTGCCCACCCGCTGTCCTTCCTCAGTTATAACTGGACATGGACAGGTTTGAGGTGGATTTGGGTTGGGAATCAGAGGTTTAACATTTTATACATCCCACTCAATCCAGCTGTTTTGTGGGGATGGGGAAGGATTAACACTCCACCCCAAGACACAGAGAGCCAACTTAATTTGAAATATTCTCGTTCCAACATTGAAGGCAAGATATTATATAATATTGGCACATTTCTTTCATGAGCTCATCCATTGTACACCTGCTATACTTGTCTCCCCTGTAAATGGAGGTGTGACGGGAATTTTCAATGTCAGAAGTGTCACACCTTGTCTCTTTCAGCTTCATTCAACTTGGTGACCAACAAAACATGAGTGGTTGTACAGATAGTTTTCCATTTCAGGGAGGACTAATTTCCTTTCGGCCGACTGAATTCCCAAATTCATCCCAATTCCACAGAATGTCACTCAACAGCTAAGTGTCTTTGGAAATGTATCACAAGTGAATTATCGCTGGGCTCTTTCAAGGCCTCGATATCTGTCTAAGGTGCAATGATCAAAGCTAAACACTATAATCCAAATGAAGTCTGACAAGCATTCTGCAATTATTGTAATGCTTCTTGATTTTATGATCTAAGCCTCTTACACATTTCAGCAACCCATTTGCTTTTTTTTGATTACTTTGTGCAGCAATTTTTAATGGCGAAGACGTTTACTTCCTTCTGCAACACCTTCCGTACTTTGAATGTACTCTCATTCTCTAGTTTCCCTGTGCAACTCAGGCTAAATCTATCTCTGTCTTTTTGCAATTTTCTGCCTTCCTCAATTCAACATACATTTTAAAGAAGAATAACATAACAGTATTGTTATAGTATTGACCAGCTTGAAAATACTTTATCATCTAAGTCTTCGCCCCCTTAACATTTCAACTATTAGAATTCCTCCAATCATTAACTCTTGCATGGAACCTTATTAAATGCCTTCTGAGAGTGAATGAGCTAACGCTTGTACATTGGAGGAGCCATACTAAAATGTTGCCACAAGCTATCACAGAATTTTACAACTGAAAATTTGCATTAATTTTGAATCTATAAATGAAGCAAAAGGACCAAACTACGCTATCTTTTTTTCTACAGTTTTTCAATAATTTTCAATAATTTCTATTAATCCGTTTGAAATCCATTGTTATTGTTAATTTTGTAGCCATTATACCAAATAAACACATCTAGATACTTGTTCAAAATATGATGAAAAATATGAACAGAAGGCAGTCGCAGAATTTTCCATTCTGGAGATTGAGTGTCGTGGCAGATGAGAAAATTGGCCCTCGATTTTCCACTTTTCAGCATATCTATTACGCATCAGCGAGGAGCTTGCCGAACCTTGTTGCAAGACGGGCAGGGATTTGCCTGCCCCACCGTTAACTCATGGAGTAAAAGCTCCTGCACCATATTTACTTGGCACTCGCACACATATTTACTCACTGCAGACCAGGTGTTACGTTGTTCAGATTCTCCATGGTGCTTTAAAGATCCAAACTTTCCACTCCATTATTCAGCGAGGCCTCCGCGAGGCTGTTCTCCATGCTATCTAGAAAGGGTGAGGGTGTCCTCTTTCTGAGCAATGGGAGCACCCACCTGACCATACCAGCCTGGGAGTAGGTTGTCAGGGAGGGCAGCACCTGTGGGAAACAAAAAAGTACCACTCTGCAGTCCAGGAAGCAAATGAATGATTTGATGCACTCCACCACTCTAAACTCACACTTTCAGAAGGGCTTCAGGGAGTCTAAGGGTTAGAACACACAGAGGTGTTACACATTTAAAAAAAAAATTTAGAGTACCCAATTAATTTTTTCCAATTAAGGGGCAATTTAGCATGGCCAATCCACCTACTGTGCACATCTTTTGGGTTGTGGGGACGAAACCCACGCAAACACGGGGAGAATGTGCAAACTCCACACAGACAGTGACCCAGAGCCGGGATCGAACCTGGGACCTCGGCGCCGTGAGGCAACAGGGCTAACACACTGTGTCACCGTGCTGTTGTCAGAGGTGTTACACATGACCAGTAGGTAAGATTAAATATCTGCCAGCCACTTTCAACATCTCCTTCTCATGTAAGATCCAGCACAAATGTAATCTCTTTCTGGGGAGGGCTGAGTACACATGACAGGCTTGCATGCTTTTGTTATGTTCTTTCAGTCATTGTCCATCTGTCTTGATGCAGGACAAAATGATGGGAGAGAGCGAAGACTAGAGATTGTATCCAGAGCTGAGAATACTCTCCCTGCATGAGGAACATACTGCTGAGCTGGTTGGCGATCACAGAGACCACTCCTGCACTGAAGGTAAGATCAGATTCCCCCAACAAGCTAATGAGGCTCCACGCAGGATAAATCGACAACATGGGGGCAATGACCCTGAGTGACGCAAAGTGTATGGCTTCCCTAGTCAACCATTAATTACCTCCTCACACTATTCCAGCCGCCAACAAGGACAGGCGGAGAAAGAGAAAACATTTCACCTTATCTCCATTTTAAATGGGTGACTCCTGATTTTTAAGCAGAGAGCCCTCGTTCTAGATTCTCCCACTAGAGGAAACATCCTCTCCATAGCCACCCTGTCAAGGCTCCCTCAGGATCTTATATATTTCAATCAAGTCTCCTCTTACTCTTCTAAACTGCAACAGATACAAGCCGAGCCTGTCCAAACGTTCCTCTTACGACACGCCGTCCATTTCAGGTATTAGTCTAGTAAACCTTCTCTGAATTGCTTCCAATGCATTTGCACCTTTCCTTAAATAAGGTGACCAATTCTGTACATAGTCCTCCAAATGCCGTGTGAAACTGAAGCAACACCCCCCCCTATTTTAAATTGAATTACCCTCACAATAAATTGTGACATTCTATTAGATTTCCTACTTACTTGCTGTACTCGCTTTTTGTGATTCATGCAGTTGGACACCCCACGTCCCTCTGCATCTCAGAGCTCTGCAAACTCTCACCATTTAGATATGCTTCTTTTTTATTCTTCCTGTCAAAATGGACAACTTGTTTGTCAGATATTTGCCCACTCACTTAACCTATCTGTATTTTTCTGTAGCCTCCTTATATCCTCTTCACAACTTACATTCCTACTCATCTTTGTGCCATCAACATATTTGGCAACCATACCTTCAATCCCTTCATCCCAATCCATTTATATAAATTGTAAACAGTTGAGTTCCCAGCATTGATTCCTGTGACACGCCACTCATTACATTTTGCCAATCTGAAAAAGGCCCATTTATGCCTATTCTCTGTTTCCTGCCAGCCAGCCACTCTCCTATCAATTCCAATATGTTACCCAATAACATGAGCTTTTATTTTCCACAATAACCTCTGATGTGGCACTTTATCCAATGCAATGATTCCGCTCCATATCTTAGGTACTGAATGTCTAATTAATGTGATGCAAGGTCCATGTTCATTCAAGGGGACAAAATTATCCCTCCCCCCCCTCCCCCCCCAACCACCCCCACCGCCCTCTGGTCCATCAGTTCCATGAAGTCTCACTCATTCTCATCACAGAGCTACATGAACAAAGGCACTTCCTGTATTAAAATGTTGGCTGGACAATACACAAGTGCCTCTTGCATCTCAGATAGTTGTTATGGGACCTCATGAGAATTGTTCATCAAGGTGAGTGATTATCCGGATGCTGCCGCACTGAAATCTGCAGTTTTTGGATGCTAGAAGTATTTATGGTGACCAATGTTGGAGTCTTTTCACCCAAGTGCACTTAGCAATGGCTTTTACCTTTTGAATGTGAGGTTTTGATAAAAGTATTATTGAGCACCATAACATTTTATGCCTCCCTGCAATGTCTCCAGTTAAAAGACTGACGTGATTCTCGGCAAATGCAGAGAGTTGTGAAAGCTGCCGTGAAACTGGCCGTGTTTCACAGCAGCCTCCGCGCCCCCTCCCAGGACCCGATTCTGCTCCCCGGTCGGGGCTAGCTGTGGTGCCCCGTGAACCACGGCATCGCAGGCTTAGCGAGCTTCTCTAAGCCCGCGCGCCTAGGGTAACGGCGGCTGACGCGCATGATGATGTCAGCCGCGCATGCGCGGATTGGACGGCTCCAACCCGTGCATGCGCGGATGACGTCATCACACATATGCGTTAAACCCACGCATGCGCGGACTGTCATGCCCCTCAGCCGCCCTGTGGACTGATCCAGCGGGGCGGCGGAGGAACAAAGAGGGCGCGGGGTTCGGACCCGCTGCCCGCGATCGGTGGGCACCGATCGCGGGCCCATGCCACCCTTGGCACGGCCGTGGTGCAGCCGTGCCAATCGGTGCCATGTTTCTCCAGAACGGCACTTTGCGGCCGTTTTCATGAACGGTGAGAGCAGGTGTGTTGGAGTTCGTGAAAACGGCCATAAAGGCCTGGAAAATCGGCCCATCGGATAGGGGAGAATCGCTGCTCGCCGTAAAAAAACGGCGAGCAGCGATTCGTGTCGTGGGGCGGCCGTGGGGGGGGGGAGAATAGCGGGAGGTCGGGAAAAATGTCGGGAAGGCCCTCCCGCTATTCTCCGACCCGTCGTGGGGGGCGGAGAATCGCGCCCTTGTTATTCAATTATTAGTTCCTATTCTCAACGTGCCTGATGCTGCATGATGGAAATTGCTTCGACTCTGTAGTTGCATAAAGATGTGTAGAAACAGAGTGCTCATCCCAAGAGGCCACAAGGTCTCTAGTCTACTATGTCTTTTGAGGATTCTGCCATCATTAAGGTTTAACGTGACTTGTGCTTCCTCCATGATTAGTCTAAGATTGATAACCTTTTTTGATATGTTGACACTGACAATTAAAACATTGTTGGCTCCCCTGCATTGAAGCATGATGAGGACTGGGCTTGTAACAACTTGCCCTCGCCTTATTCCTCCTTGAAACTGATGGCTATGAGGTTGTCACAGACATCTCTTCCGTGGCTACCCGTGCAATGGCATCCTCAATTGGCTTGTCTAAATCCTAGCCCTCTTCATATTCATCCCCTTAAATTTTCTCCCCATTTGAGGAGATGTGTAGTTCCCCCATATCTTCCTGTGACAAAACATCTACCTTTTGTTGCACTGGGTTTAACAGGGTGAAGCGGGACACTCTCTGTGAGAAGTATTGGAGAGTCTGGCCTAATTGGTCGAAACATCTGAAGCTCATCTTTAAAAGGCTAAACATCTGCTCCATTAAGCACCTACTGGCTGGATGAATGTACAGCATCGTATCTCTCCTCAGATGCACTTTGTAGACAATGTTGGGGCATCATTAACCATGCCTTTGGACTTCCGGTTGCGGCTATGCGGAGCTAAGCCGTACGTTCGGCAGCTCCCGCTTTAATAGGACTTGTGGGCTCTTTTAAGGGCCCCAAACGGCGCTGATTCGACGATTCCCGGTGGATAAAGGGGTCTGGAGCAAAACCCCCCGGGATTTCTGGTGCGGACTCGGAGTGGGGCGAGGAGAAAAACGGCAGCATCTCCCCGATAAGGGCTCAACGATAAGGAACTAGGTCAGCAGCAGCAGCAACCCGGGGGGAGGGGAGGAAAGGGGGGTGGGGGGGCTTTAGGGGGATAGTGTTTAAGTTAATTTGCTTATTGTTAATTTATTTTGTTGTTTATTGGGTTGGGGGGGGGTGGGGGGGGTTTGTTATATGCGTTGTTACGGGTGCCGGGGGATGTTTATTATTGTTATTGTTATTACTGTTCTGTTGATATATATTCTTCAAAAAATTCCAATAAAAATTATTTTTTTTAAAAAACCATGTCTTTAGGGGGTACCGCTTATCACCAAGGAGACAAGCCTCGAAGCACCAAGTTCCCTCAAATATTTCTGGCACCTGGGAATGACTCAAAATGTCAGAGTCATGTGAGCTTCCTGGGTTCCTAGCACAATCTGCTTTTTGTGATCACAAATTGGCTAGACATTCAGAGAGCAAAATCCTTTCCAATTAATAAATCCCACAGACTGTTGCCAGAGGGCTCTCAAGAATTGCTGTGCTGAACTGCTCCCACATGCTCTGAGACTGCCTCCCACCTGATTTGTTTTCTCCAGCTTGATTTTCAAACTGTGTCATTGCAAAGTGAACTTGAAAATGGTGCTGCTATAACTTCATGTGGAAGACCAGCTTTCAACCTCCCCTGTCACTCAGCTCCAGGACAGTCCCTTTATTCCTCTTTGGACAGTCTTATAACTCTTGCCTCGGGACAGTCTTTTACTGTTCCGCTCTGTTCCTTGACCCCCCGACCCACAAGTCCTGCCCCTCTCTTCTTCCATTCTTTGTTCCACCATTCCCCCACAATATGCAACTGTGCTTCCCAAAAGAGATTAGCGGGAATCTTGCCCCGCTATTAAAGTTCAGAGTATAAAATTACAAACTAATTTCTGGTCAGTGGGAAACTGACTTTTTCCATCAGTACCCGATTCCCACTGCTGGCGGGAGTCGAAATGGATGTTTCAAAAGAATGTGCCAGTGACAAAGGTGGAATTTAACATGTGCAAGTGGCTGTCACTTTATATCTGGAGCTTTAAGAAGCAATTTTTTCATCAGGTCAAGAGTTTCAGTGTACAAGTATGCATTTAAAAATTAATATTGAATGTGGGTCTGAATTGATGCTGTCAATTCACTGCCACTGACTCTTGATAAAGATGCCTATAAGTGCCTTCTCTACCAGAACTGTGTTGATGATACAAATCTCACTGTAATTGTGTGTGTAGATGTGGATATGGTACAGCTATGAATCCAACTCAATATTCTTTACTTCAAAATGCATAATTTCCAATGGAACATTTTGCTGTGCAAGAGAACTGTTAATAGCAATATACATATTGGTCCAATTCATTACAGTTTATTTCCCGGGTGCAATTTTATTTTTCATTGAGTGTTTGCAGGCAATTTAAGAGTAAACCATCTGGTTATCAAAACAAGAGTAAACAAATAACTGGCAAATTAAGTTTGACACATGTTAGTGCATTTTGGGAAGTCTCTTATTCCATCAAAGGCTTCTTGGAGTACTCTAGAGTAGAGTTTTTCAAACTTTTTTTCCCAGGACCTGTCATAATATCCACTTATGTATATCATGAGATGCAGACAGGCAGTGATTGACACACAGGATAACCAATGAACACACACGACACAGAACAACCAATCACCAGACAGGACACCACCACTATAAAGCCCACAGGGCATTAAGGCTCTCCCTCTCACACAGGACACGGCAAGATAGTCGCAGAGCACAAGCCAATGAACATCATCACCATGTGGTAGAGAGCTAGTCTGGTCAAGCCAGTAGGAGGTTATCAGTTAGGTTAACAGAGTGTCAACTCACAGCAGATTATGTACAGCAATCAACAGGTTCAATAAAACAGTGTTGGACCATCTCCTGTGTCGGAAGCCTGTTTCTCGTTTTACTGCATCCAGTTGCAGTCGATGTTAGACCAACACAGATAACACATCAGGACCCACTTTTGCTAATTGGCCTACCTTTGGGACCCATTCCAGCCGACCTTCGTGACCCATGCTGACCAACCTCCACAACGCACGCCATATTTGCTTACCTTTAATGTGAAAGGGGGGCCTGCTCGTTCCTCTTGAGCTTACTCCAATTAGGTTCAAAGGAGGAGAAAGGAATGTGTATATCAGGTGCAGACATCAGCCAATTTCTTTGTACTGTCTTCTTCTTTATGAAAACGGAAAATCCAACATCACACATGTAGGCTGTCCTGAAGGGCAATAGCATCAACATGCGTGTTTTGCACAGCACTGGATACTCCTGGGAGATGCTACTCCAGAATGCCGACAGCCTCATGGGCTTAGGCATGTTTTTAATGTTGTATCACAGCTCAGCTACAGCTGCCTAGTCTTTTAATTTAGAGTCAGCTCCAAGTTAATAACTGACTCTGGGGTCTCGACCTCAAAAGGAATTTTGCACCCACCACTTCTCATTCAAAATTTTTAACTTCCCTCATTTGCCAGTATTTCCCTGCATAAAACACAAATGGGCTTTGCATCCATATTTGCTTTGGCACAATTGACAAAACCATACCTCAAGAAATCATCTTTATATTGCTTTGTTCCAAAATTTCTGTAGGCTGTTAACCAGAGGCCCTGGAGCTCTGTACAGAACTGACGTTAGCACTCCTCTGTCCTGCCCTGGACACTCCTGAGCAACTCGCTCCAGCAGTTCTTTTGTCAGATCCTATCCAATAGTTGAACTGCCTATTTGAGTTTCTGGCCTGCTCTTACTTTTAAGAAAACCATTCGTCTTCACAGTCCCCTTGCTTGCCAGCAGCTGGAAAATGGAAGCAACATTGTACTGTGTTTTGATTGTCAAAATCACATACCTGGAGGGTGCTTGACATCAAGTGTGCGTGCAGGGTGACCTGCTCCGCTGTCGCTTCTGGCCAGGCGACTCCACAGACTCTTATTTCATTTAATTTAAAAAGTGGCAGCGGCTTCCATTCTCAATGTAAAAGCCAATAGTGGCTGTTGGGTGCTTCTCTCGTGATTGGGACCACCGCAGCACTGGCACGACCGAACACTCCGCAACCTTTCTAACACCCATCCGTCACCCACCCACGGGTCCCGACCCAACTTTGAAAAATCCTGCGGTAGAGGATCAAATGTTGGTGTACAAACAAACCAATCATTAAACGCTGTGCCATAGATTTACAAGATTGATAAAAACAAGTAGCCTTTATTTCTAAAGGGACTCTATTGAAGAGTGAGGCAGTTATGCTCGACCTGTATCAAACCTTAGTTAGAGCACGCTTAGAGAACTGTGTTTTGCTCACAATATTACAAGAAGGACATAGAAACACCGATGAGGGCCCAGAGAGGATTTACAAGGATAATACCCGAATTGTATACTTAATAGGAAAGGGTTGACAGACTGGGTCTCTTTTCGCTTGAAAAAAGAAGGCTGAGAATTTGCTTAATAGCAAGTTATGAAAGTTTTGATACAGAGAGAATGTTTCCTCTTGTGGGGAAGAGCATAACTAGAAGCCAACAATATCAGTGGTTGCCAAGAAATATGATAAGAATTGAGAATAAACCTCCTTACCCGAAGTCTGGTGAGAATGTGGAACTGGCTTCTGTCAGGAGTAGTTCACGTTAAGGGGAGGATGAAAAGGCTTACGACGGAGATGGGAATAAATGGTTTTGGTTATAGATTTAGATGAGGAAAGAGATTGTTCGCGTGGCAAATAAACATCAGCCATGATCTCATTGAATGGTGGAGCAGGCTCGAGGGGCCAGATGGCCTACTCGTGCTCCTAGTTCTTATGTTCTTATGTTCTTATCAGCATAGACTAGTTGGGCCGAATTTTCTGTGCCAATCCTGATATCATTTGAATAGATAAAGTGCACTAGCTCCTACTGCAGCTGAAATGGGACTGTCATCAAAGAGTTATTATTATTTGTTTCATTCTGAAACTATTTTTTATTTAACCTTTCTTTAAAACTGCCACATTTACTGTTTTTTTTTAAGGCCTAGAGGGACCTGAGGTCATTATTGGCCAGAAACTGAGCTGGACTAGCCAAATAAAGACTGTGGCTACAAGAGCAGGACAGAAGCTGGGAATTCTGCGGATTGTAACTCACCTCCTGACTCCCTAAAGTCGGTCCACACGTCAAACGTATAATTCTCCACTTGTCTGGATGAGTGCAGTTCCAAAAACACTGAAAAAGCTTGACACTATTCAGCGCAAAGGAGACTGCTTGATTGGCACCCTATCCATCAACTTAAGCATTTGCTCGCTCAACCACTGATGCACAGTGGCAGCAGTGTGTATGATTAACAAGATGCATGGCAGGAATTCACCAATCCTCCTTCGACAGCACCTTCAAAACCCACGACCTCAAAGGACAAGGGCAGCAGCTGCAAAAGAACATTACCACCTACAAGGTCCACCCCAAGCCTCTTGACTTAGAATTATATCGCTGTTCCTTAACTGTTGCTGGTTCAAAATTCTGAACCCCCCTTTGTAACAACACTGTGGGTGTAACTCTACCAGATAGATGGCAACTGCTCACCACCATCCTCTCAAGAGTATTTATGGATGGGAAACAAATGTCCACCTACCCTACACATCTTTGGGTTGTGGGGTGAGGCCCATGCAGGCACAGGGAGAATGTGTAAACTCCACACGGTCACTGACCCAGGCTGGGATCGAACACGGGTCCTTAGCGCCATGAGGCATCTGTGCTAATCACTGCGCCGCCCTGCCATCCCCCTCATGGAAGAATAATAAAAACATTGTGAGTCCTGGAAGAGTGAAGAGAAGTGCCGAAACTCTAGTACAATTTTACAGATTTAACCTGAGCTGCAAGTTGCCATCTGAAGTCTATTGTGATAGCCATTGGGGGCGACACATTGCACAGTGGTTAGCACTGCTGCCTCCCAGCTCCAGAGACCTGCGTTCAATTCTGGCCTTGGGTGCCTGTGTGCTTGGGGTTTGTACATTCTTCCTGTGTCTGTGTGGGTTTCCTCCGGGTGCTTCGGTTTCCTCCCACAGTCAAAGGATATGAGGGTTAGCGGATTGGCCATGTTAAATTGCCCCTTTGTATCCAGCGATGTACAGGTTAGGTTATGAGGTAGCGGGCATGAGTAGAGTGCTCTTTCGAAGAGTTGGTGCAGACTCGGTGGGTTGAATGACGTCCTTCTGCACTGTAGGGATTCTATGATTCTGGGATGATAAATTTGCCTTTTCCTTCTCTCCAACTATTTCCCAAAACACCCATCACACTGCAATTGTCTGGCAGGTTTTAGTAAGTGGCCATTAGCAGTATCCCATTAAAATAGGATCTTAATTGCAGCAGAGAAAAACTTCAATTTGATTATGATATTTGAGTCTATTCTGTCACTCTTGGGGTCTGCATGCGGGAACAATTCTATGTCCTGGTCTTAATGCATCATACTTTGCGAGTCTCAATCTTACTCCAGATCTGATACAATGTCAATAGTGTATCTAGGACAACAACTGACAAAACCTGCCCTGTAAGTGTTTCCTTGTTTCTAAAATTGATTCTCTGCTTCTATATTACGCCGTATAAATTTGTTGGTGGCTGACAATTCAGCTATAATGTATGCTCAGGAATGCTCACATAACAAATGAATACAAAGGAGTCCAATATCTAAAACTCTTTCCTGTTCTCAGCACCATACTGACCCTCATTTTAAATGGAAAACATTAAGTGAATTGATGATCAAGCAAACAATGAACAAGTCAATATGTTAAAAATAAAATAACGCAATTACTTATTTAGCATTAAAAGTGTATTCTCTTCTTCTGAGTGAAAAAAATATATAGGTGTCACAGTGGCACAGTGATTAGCACTGCTGCCTCACAGCTTCAGGGACCCAGGTTCAATTCCAACCTTGGGTCACTGTCTGTGTGGAGTTTGCACTTCCTCCCCATGTCTGCGTGGGATTCTTCAGGGTGCTCTGGTTTCCTCCCACAGTCCAAAGATGTGCAGGTTAGGTGGATTGGCCATGTTAAATTGCCCCTTAGTGTCCAAAAGGTTGGTACAGAGATAGGGAGGAGGCATGGGTTTAAGTTGGGTGCTCTTTTCAAGGGCTGGTGAGACTCGATGGGCCAAATAGCCTCTTTCTGGACTGTAAATTCTAAGATTCTATGATTAGAAGTTGAATTTTAATTGGCATTATTTTTTAGTGGCTTGAAACACATGGGGTTGAATTATATATATTTGCATTGCTGCACCCAGCACCCTTCCCACCATCCTTCCTTGCTCATGTGAAGCCTGGCATGATAAATCTAACCCAATGTCACCACAATGGTCTCTGACAATATGTAAATCAGGTGGGCGCCAAAATCAGCAGACCTGCCCGGCAAATTGGAAAAACTGATGAATAAGTCGTTAATCTTGTTAATCAGCCAGTACACTGAGCTTTTGTGTTGTCCATTTTTCAGTGAGTGCATGCATGGGAAAAATGTTCAGAGGGAATTATGCCAGAATGAGGAGGATGTAAGTGAGGCTGTGGCAAACTTTAGTAGAAGTTAAAGTGTTGCAAGTTACTTAAATCATTTTGAGCCTTCACTGGGAGAAACTGTCAGTGAAGGGTGCCTGGGGATAGTTGCACCCCAGTATTGCACCTTGAGATCGGTATCCCAATGGGGGTTGTATATTCCAGAGGCGGCTCCTCCAACTGTGAGAAGGATAAGGAAGAGGGAAGCTGGTCAGGGACAGGTACACCCTGTTATTCAGGAAGTTACGGAAGCTGCTGCTAAGCAACGGTCTCTGGAGAAGAGACATCAGCAGCAGCAGGCAGACAGAGGTAAGTGAACACCCCATCCTGCAGACAGAGTATATTGGCAATGGATGACATACTTCCAAATGTCAGAGCGCCATCAACTGCCGGGAGCCCCTGGAATTCCCAGTGTGCTGACCTCTGAGAACATTGCCTGGGAAGTTTGAACTTCGGAGGGACAATTTCCCTGCTCTTCCGGACTTTCTGAAAAAGTCTCTGACTCTGAGTCTGACTCTGATTCTGAGACAGTTCCAACATACTTACCTGGATGCTTATTCAGGAAATGTTAGACAGAAAAATCCTAGTATAATTCCTGAATAATTATAAAAATAACCACCCCCCCTACACCTGTCCCCACCATCACACATCGATGCGCCTACTTCCCTCTTGACACCACTTCCCTCCCCCCCTTGATTATCATCCTGGATCTCCTAATCACCACCAACTTCACATGATTTGACCTGGCCACCCCCATCACCCAACTACCTCCTCTGACCCAACCTGACAACCCCTTTCAACCCACCTACCCACTCGCCTACTTACCCACCTCACCCAGCTGCTAACCTACCCATCTATCAACCTACCCAGCTGCCACACTACCAACCTGCCACCCTTCCCACCGATCAAGCTACCCGCCTATCACCCTTTCTGCCTTCCACTCTACCGACCTGCCACCCTACTCACCTCCCTCTTCATCCACCTTATCCACTTACCCAATTACCTCATCCACCTACACACTCTACCACCCTGCCCACTCGGCCATTAATTCACCCACCCACTCATCTATTCACTGACATTCACACTGACATTTAAACTTATAGCTAGTGCCATAAAAAGTGGATGTGGTTTGTCTTCTGATGGTGATTGGTGCTTTATGGAAGATCATGGTCAGTCCCCTGCCCTTTCTAGTTGAATGCAAATGCAAACGGAAGCTGTGCGATCTGTGAGCAGTGGATTAGTATGTGTGTATTCCAAAACGCAATCAAAAGCATTAATTTATTGTTTCTGTGAGATCTCTTACATAGCCTCTTTCCAATGATTTTTTTCAGGCGTGCAGTACCCTGATTCTCCACAGGGTACCCTTTAACTTATTGTGGTCAAAAGGTTGGTGAATGTTTTTTTCTGGGTGCAAGTTGTGTGCAATGCAAAACACAAAAATGGCGATGAGAAAACTGCAAGGTTGTAGTTCCATGAGAACTTATCTTGTGCCCTACCATAAGGGACGGCATGGTGGCACAGTGGTTAGCAGTGCTGCCTCACAGCTCAAGAGAATCCAGGTTCAATTTTGGCCTTCGGTGACCGTGGAGTTTACGCTTTCTCGCCGTGCCTGTGTGGGTTTCCTCCGAGTGTACCGGTTTCCTACCACAGTCCAAAGATGGATTGATCACGCCAATTTCATCTTCGTGTCCAAAGGCTAGGTGCAGTGACTGGGTTACGGGAATAGGGTGGATGCATGGGCTTAAGTAAGGTGCTCTTTCCAAGAGCCGGTGCAGACGCGATGGGTTGAATGGTCTCCTTCTGCACTGTAGGGATTTTATGAACTCCAGCAGGAGAACGCCCTCCCACTTTGTTCAGGGTTCAGTTGGTCACTTGCCAGAATTGCCATTGGATTTTTGCTCTTCAGTTTATTTTGTTCTTTCCTGGCAGAGTTTAAGGATGCTTCACATCAATGGAAATGCAAAGAGTCTCCACGTATTCATTACGATGTGCTAATACCATTGCTAAGTCACTTCATGGTAATCTCATCTAGGTGTCAGAAGATACCGAGTAGACTGAGCAGAGATATGTCTATTTGGCGACATTATCCTCCTTTATTGTTAATGGCAGTGTCAGACTGAACACTTCAGATTCTCAGGCACAATTCTCACTCCTAAATAAGGTGCCAGCAGCACACAAGGACTTCTATTGCACCCTGTCCTTCTATATGCTACTTGTACCAGTGCTGAGCTGACACCCATCTTTTGTTTGTGACAGATACATGGAGAGAGCCTTGCTGGTCAGACCACCACGTGTGATGATCAAGCCCTTGTTCTTCTGTGCTGAAACACTTGGTGATCTGGTGACCTCCTGTAGTGCCATTCCCTTTTTACTGATTGAAAAGAACTGCCGGGGCAGTCAGTTTCAGCCAGCACCGAAAAAGATAGAATATGGTACAAGAGAAAGCATGTTAGAAAAAGTATAAGGACAAAAGATGAGGATTTTAGCAACCACTGTTAGACAGCAGGCAACATCATGACAAATGGTGGGAGAATGCCTCCTGAAAGTAGCTTTGTCAAGGCGGCTGGGTCAGAGATTGATGCAGCAGAATCGGTGCAGTTAAAATGCTTTCATTTAAGGTGATAGGGTGGAGATTAGGAGAGCAGCTTTAGTGCTTTTTCTGCATTGTAGAGGTTGGTGTGAGGAAGCCTGTGGTTTCCCAAAGGGATTCACGTGGGTTTAAGTCTATTTTCATTTTTGTTTTGTGAATTAAAGAACCTAAGGAGCAATCAATCAACTATTATTAGCATGGCTGGGATTTTACAACCCCGCCACAGTGTCACTCCCTCCGGAGAATGCAGAGGGCAATTTAAATTTCCATTTAATTCAGCGGGACCTAACACCCTGCCGTGTTGTGTGGGAGAGTGGTGGTGGGGGGGGGGGGGGGGGGGGGGGGGAGAGAGAGAGGGGAGGGGGGGGGGTTGATTCCTGGCCCATGTGTTTCATTGTCTGTTTTGGAATCTGTGTCCATAATGCTGTCAAACAATAGCCTAGTGCTCGTGTTCGACAACAACCTTAATTAGCAGCATTAATTAAATTCACTCAACTGCTGGAGGAACGAACTGTGAAATCATTTTTACTTTTGCAAGATCCATATTTTTTTGACACATTCATGCTATCTATTGTCATCCAATATGATCACTGAAACGGTCAAAGACTTTGCATTGCTTTGCCAAGTGAAATGGCACAGCCTCAAATAGATAACCTTGGTGAATAGCAAAGATAGGTGGAATAATTCAAAATGCCTGGCCAAGCAAACAAGGAGATGATGCAAAAAAGCAGCTGTAGGATACTTAACCATAGATATGCTACATTTTAAAGTAAAACAATAGATGCGTAATGTCATCGGCAAATGTACAAGGACATGCTTCTGTGCAACTTAGTGCCAATAAAGACTGCACACAACCTTCGCCTCAGCAAATCAAAGTCATTCAATAACTATATTTACAAACTTCCTCCTTCCTTTGTCTGGTGACAATATTTCTGGTGACATTTTTACAAAGTACCCCACTGTTTAGCAGGCAGCACAATGTTCCACATCATTAAGGAAGTAAAACAGTGCATAATGCTTTCTGTTTCTTCTTTTAAATAGCTGCCATCAATTACTCTGTGACATCAATCCACAGTTGGGTAATTCTTTTCCCAGAGTGGGTAGACACACTGTGTGCTGGCCCACTAATCGAAAAGAAGTAACATTTCTTCAAAAATAAAAAATAATTAAGCAATTTATCATCATGCTAAATTCACCTAGGAACATGAAAGATGCAATTTTTAATGTTTTGTGTGTGTAAATATAAGATTTGAAAATGTCGAATGGCGTATCAGTTTTACACAAAGTGCAATGTGTGAAGTATTCCATCGGTTATCATCAGATCTTTAGCGGATACAAAAATTAACTTAGAAAATAATCAAACACTTTTTCTTCACTTAGACATTCGTCAACAGTGATGCATGGATTGATTCCTGAAGGAACGTGGGCGGGATTCTCCCACGACTGATACCAGAAACGGTAAATGCGTTTGGGCGTAGAATCAGTATTAATGGCGAAATCATGGCGGGTGCCAATTATATGGCAAATTGAAATTCTCCAGTGCCTCAACAGCGGCGTCAATGCTTTCCACTGCGCACGTACACTAATGGCATATCATTAGGGGGCCTGGGCTGTTATCCTCTGGAGCCTCCACGATCCTCTGCTCCACTGGGGCAAATCCCCAACAGCGAGGTTCACGTGTTACTTTAAAAATTGTGAAACAGGCGCTATGGCTGCTGAGGGAGAGTGAGAGGGTACAGTAAACGTCCAACGTTGCCATCGTTTGCTCACAGTTGTGCCGCTGACTGGGAGGTTTCTGCCAGCGCCAAGGGGAGTAGCGGGGAGTGGCCAGACAGTGAGCTGTGGAGTCAGGGTGAACGGGCATGGAGCACCATTGCCATGGATTGCAAGGCAGCTATGCAGCTGCGCAAGCCGCTGACTGCCCACTGTGAACATAGGCCCACAGGTCCTATGGTGTCTCCCCCCCCCCCACCCTCTCTCCCCCCCCCCCCCTCCCAGAGCACCCCTCTTGGTGCCCTCTGGCCCCAGCCATCCCATCAACTGGATGGGCGTGCTCCAGCACAACCAGGGCCATCTTGTTGGCTGGGATGAGTGTGTGTGGGGAGTGTAATGTCAATAATGTCACTGTGGCTCTATGGTAGCTCTCTTGCCTCAGAGTTTGAAGGTTGTGGGTTCAAGACCCATTACAGAGATTTTATAGGGCAGCAGGGTAGTACATTGAGTAGCACTGTTGCTTCACAACTCCAGTGCCCCAGGTTCGATTCCCAGCTTGGGTCACTGTCTGTGTGGAGTCTGCACGTACTCCCTGTGTATACGTGGGTTTCCTCCGGGTGCTCCGGTTTCCTCCCACAAGTCCTGAAAGACGTGTAATTTGGACATTCTGAATTCTCCCTCTATGTACCCGAACAGGTGCCGGAGTGTGGCGACGAGGGGCTTTTCACAGTAACCTCATTGCGGTATTAATGTAAGCCTACTTATGACAATAAAGATTATTATTATATGTGGCTGCAGCTTATCAGTCTTCTGAGTGTCAATCATGGATCCAGTGAATCCCGCACTGTTCTCATTCCACGTGGCACCGCTGCTAGCTGCTCAATGGTCGCTGAATCGGTCCAGGTGCGGCACCAGTATTTCTGTCGTGGAAGTCCACAAATCCTGCCCTGGCATCAACAATTACTCTCAGGGGCAGCACGGTGGCCTACTGGTTAGCACAGCTGCCTTACGGCGCTGAGGTCCCAGGTTCGATCCCGGCCCTGGGTCACTGTCCATGTGGAGTTCGCATATTCTCCCCGTGTCTGCGTGGGTTTCGCCCCCACAACCCAAAAATGTGCAGAGTAGGTGGATTGGCCACACTAAATTGCCCCTTAATTGGAAAAAATAATTGGGTAATCTAAATTTAAAAAAAACAATTACTCACAGGAACGGAGCATCCCACCGCAATTGTTTGAAAAATCGGATAAAATGAAAACAATGTTACGACCTTTGGCTATTCTGCTGATGACAGCTTCTACGATGTATGATGGAATATTTTGAGTCGAGTTAAATGTCTTACGCCATTCTGGTTTTCTGTCGAGAAGGGAAACTTGCAGTTATATGGTACATATTTCACAATCTCAGGATAACCAGAAGCACTTCACTTTTAAAAAGGTACCGTTGAAGTTTAGTCACTATTGCGATGCAAGAAATACAGCAACCAAATCACACACGGCAATGTCCTACAAACAGCAATGTGATCATTGAAGTGTGATGGGTTAATGTTAAATATATAAATCGACAGGTTGCGTCATCAGTAATATAAGCTCGCATGCCAACAAAGTAAGATTAGAGATAATTCTACCTGAAGTGAACCTTTGTACTGTACATACTTAGTAGAATGTTTAATAAAAGGTAATGTCTTGCCTCCAACAGTCTCTATCAGCCTTGACCATGGATAAACTCATCTAAGACATAACCATGATAGCAGAATAACGGCCCAATCGTCTGTTTCAATTATGTTTTTTGAGGGATAAATATTGGGAGGGCACTGAGGAGAACACCATGTTCTTCTTCCAACTCATGCTGTGGGATCTTTCACATCTACCTGGCTGAGCAGACAGGACTTTAATTTCATGTAAATTTCTAAAAGGTAGCATGACCAACAGTACAGCACTCCTCTTTGGTCAAACTACCTGCATCAGTTAATTCTAATTACATAATAAAAACATTAAATTAAATTTAAAAATTAAAAATTAAATTTACATGGCAGCTAAGGAGATGCTATTGAGGCAAAAGGCAGCTTGTTGGTTGCAGGAGGCATAGAAGTCACTAGCTAAGATGCAGGTATAGTGTATAAGGTGGGAAGTCTGGGAGGCAATTGATGGGGGGGTTGCCTGCATTGGTTGGCAGCAATTTCTGAATTTAATAGAGTCAAAAGCAACTATATCTGCTCCACTCCGTTTTATTAATAAGGGAACACTTACCTTTCTGGTGGCAGTTTCCTGGAGTCCATTTAAGGATCATTAGTTTGGCTACCAAACCTAAGAAAGTGAATTGTAGCATGCATTGCACAAGATGCCAAACGTTGACAACTGCCCTTATTGGGCCTTTTATTTGCATGTGTAAAATAGCTCACACCGGTTTCCAATGCATGCCTGGATACCACTGCAGGAACATTTACCCAAATGATGCATAGTGGACTTCTGGTGAGGGATGAGCATGCTATATTGGACCGGTAAGTGCTGATTTAATGCCAGGAAATAAAGCTCAGTGCAATTCAATTTCCAGTCAGATGAGCAGGCATATTTTTTCAAATTCACTCTAAATTCTGCCCATGTCCTCCTTCATCAATGTTATAATGACTACTGTGGGTCCTGAAGGATTTGTGAGAATGGTTACATTATCAGGCAACGAAGATAAAATCAGCATTAATCATTTTGTCCTTTCAATTTACACAAGTGGCTTGTTATATCAGTTCAGAGATTACACCAACCAGCCATAATTCAGATTAGAATAATTACAAGATGAATTTTTAGAAGCGTGCTAAAGGAAGAAAGAGATAAGACATTACAAAGCTTAGGGCAAGGATAGTTGAAGGCACAATCATCAAAAGTGAAACAGTTAAAGTCTGAGGTGCTCAAGAGGGCAAAATTGGAGGACGGCAGAAATCCTGAAGAGTTGTTGGGCTGGAGGAGGCAAGGCCATGCAGAGATTTGTAAACAAGGATGAGAATTTGAGGCATTCGTATGCTGGAAACTAATGTCAATTTGGGAGCACAAAGATGATGGCCAGATAAGACTTGATATGTTAGAATATTGGAAATAGAGATATGTAGGAAGTATAATAAAAGGAAAAAATATGCAAAGTAAGTACTAGAAAGGGACCATGTTCAGCACACAGTGATTTTCAGTATTGTTTTCTAGTTATATTTTGTAGTGGTATAGGATATATTTATCATCCCGTTCATCCAATATTTAGCAGAGACATACTATAATCCTCATTTTCTATCTCTCATTTAGTTTATAGAGATTGTAGTTTATGTTCATTCCTCTTCCTCTATCTTAGTAGCTTCATAACAAATGTAACTATTAGGGTGTCTAAACCTCTAAAGCTCAAGACTTGTGTCAATTTATCTAAATCTCATAATTTCTCTGTTAACATCATGATTCACCGCTTTACTCAAAATTTTAAAAATGTAACAAATATAGAGCTTCCCTGCATCTTGTTGCACTTTTCATGTACTTGTGTTTCTTAACCACATTTATTTGCATGACAGCTTAAGACTTTACGTTATTTAGTCTCTGAAACCAAAGTGATTGATTGTTGAACTTCTGTATTTAGTATAATCGATATGCTAATCCGGTTCAAGAAAAGTCATGTAGATCTCATAATTCCATTAATCTTATATATGCTGATAGACTTAATGTTTATAATTTTGGTACCATTTGTGTCACTGAAGGTTTTGAAACTTGTTCTGACTGCTGTACTTTATAAGAAAGATTTTAATCTGTCTCATTTAGTTCAAAGTAAAATGGAGCAGTTTGGAGGCGGGGATGTGGCCTTCGACAAAATCTTCCCAGAGACAATCTCACGTGTCCTGGTTGTCATGGGGCCAGGAGTTCAACTCAAAATGTATTGAAAGCAAGATGTAAATTTGAACATCTGTACTCAGAGGACAAGGCAGCTTGTACTGCTGCGCACAAACTTAGGAAGTCACAGGGTGAATCTTAATTGTAACAACCCACCACAAACATGCCACTGTGTGAAATTTAAGTTCCTGACAAATTAAGTCACACCGCCCACCATCATATCCCACTTTTGCAAGCCCAATAAAATCACCTCTCAACCCCCTCAGTCTTAGTTGGACTAAGAGATCCTGGAGAGAGAGAGAGAGAGAGAGAGAGAGAGAGTGAGTGAGAGTGAGATGGAGGGTGTGCAAAGTAGAGAAGCTACAGATGTGAGGGCAGAATGCCTATAACAGTTGGACTTTTGTTCTGAAAGAAGAAGACAGAACAAGCAGGACCTTTGGAAATATAAGAACCAAGGACTTGCTGGAGTGGACCTTGCAGCTATAAGTCAGTTTGTGTATATTCCAAAGATTGAGTGAAGAGACTTTCAAAACAACACTGGAAGACTCACACTGATGTAGCAAGGAGAAGGGAGACTGCTGGAAAGACAGGTGAGATGTGAAATTGAATCTACAAAGCTATATATCTGCTGAGAGTGTGGTGTAATGGATAAACATGGTGCGAGGTTTCTGGTTGTGTTTAATTGGTTGATGGAAAATAACTTTTTCTGTAGTTTAGTGTACTAGTTGCCGATTAAATAATGTTCAGTCTCCGTTGATTTCATTTATTTGTTACAGTAAAAGCCTTAAAACCTGAATTCTTGCTGTTTTGAGCGGTTTTCCATCGGTTAATGGGAAATACACATATTTTTTAAAAAGATTATCTCTACATGGAACATGACAACCTGACATCAATAATACGGAATTCCAGGTAAGTTCCTGTGTAGTTTTGATCCACTGCAGATTTTAACCGATGAACTGGCTCCATTCTCAGAAGATCGTACCCGACAGAACTAGTGAGTTTGTATTTCGCAATTCATTATTGAAGCCTTTCCCACTCACTGTTCCGATATTCATTTAGGTAATGCTAAGTAATGAGCAGTTTTGACCTTAAATATGCACATAGTAAACATGGGCCTGGACTGATACTATTCCAAATTAAGTTTTTTTCAGCTCAAGTAGGAGAAGTTTGAAGACCAAATGTAATACTGGGCAAATGTAATGCCAGCAATCAAAAGTAGATTATTTCAATTCAAAACTGCAGTAATGGCACAGAAAATGCTTTTAATATCCTGCTGTGGATATCATTAGACTCAACTGTTATCTTAGAAGCCTAGCTCAGATTAAAACATGGTAACGTTAATCAAACATTTCCAGAGACTTTCTGTAATGAGATACAGGCTTCAATCTTTATTGCACTCTTGTGGTTTGCAAGGTTAAATGTAATTAATTCACGTTTCTAGCAGCACATATCTAGTACAGTGTTTCGCATTCCCAATTCCCTCTGACCACTTTAGATCAGGTTGAGGTTGCCTGGAACAATGGCCCAGGTTTCACAGTCAACCGTAAAGTGTGGCACTGGCCGTACTGACCTCCAAGAAAGCTGCCCACAAAGATTTAATTATTTCTGTGATCTGAATTTCCCATTTTCTGAAGTCAGTTAAAATCTGACACCAAGCCCAGGGATGGTCCATGGGCCTGATTTTCTTGATGGAGGCAGGAATCGGGAGGCAGGTCTGATTCCGCCACATGACCCCACCTCTTTTGTTAGCCGGCTGGGAAACGGGATTTTCCCAGAGTTGTGGTCTTAATTTGCCTGGAGATGGGTCTGCCGTCCTCATTGGTAGATCTGGACCAGTCGTGGAGAGGGACTGTCTCCAGAGCGGGCAGGTTAAAAGCTTGCCCCGTTCCCAAGTACATTGGCTCGGATCATCCGATATAATTAAGGGAAATTGAGCTGCATAAGGAAGACCTCAAAATGTTTTTAAAATTCAACTTTCAAAACAATTAAGACCCCCTTCTCCTCTACGTCTCTTACCCACCCACCCAATGCCCAGCTACACTCGCCCCATTTTTATCCTCCACTAGACCCACCCTCCACACATTATTCACTTTATAAAGAGATTAAATCACAAGACCTATTACAAAATCAGAAAAGCATTCAAGAGCCCCCCACAAAAACAAATAAACAATTTAACTCTCACTATCATCACCATAAACTCGGGCCTTATTTTGTTTGCTCCACCACTGGTGACTACCCCTTTGGCTCCTTAGGCCTGAAGGCCTGGAATTATCTCCCTAAATCTCTTGTACTATCTACCTCTCTTTCAACTTTAAGATGCTTCTTAAAATGTACCTCTATGACAAAGCTTCTGGCTGAATATCGTCTCATGTAACTCGGTGTCAATTAATCCAATATAATATTTCTCTGAACTGTCTTGGGATATTCTATTATGTGAATGGCACAATATACACACAAACTATGGTTGTTGTAGTTGATGGCACAGGTAAAAGTGGCCAGCACTCTGTTCTTGTGGAGATAAATGCTCATCTCCACCATGAGGATATCCTCTGCTATGTAACAGAGCACTAGCAGCAATCTAAAAATTAGCCTCTCTGAGATTAGTAGCCAGATTGGTAGTAGCAGAATTGTATATTACTAATTTGTAAATCAATGGCTTGCCACAGTGCATGGTGTACTGCTGTAATGGTTCTTAGAAGTTCTGTGGACCCTGCAAAGATCTTCCAGAGGGTCCATGGCACAGGCTTAGATGCCTGCCCAGGGCATTGTCGTCAGTGAGTGAGTGAAGCTGGATTTGTGCCCAGCTTCCCCATGTTGCTCTTCCTCATGCTGCTGCAGTGCTTGTTTCCTGCCCTACTCTCTCTATGTGGTCTGCTCCTGCAGTGCTCCTGCTATTCCTCTGCTTAGCTATTTATTTCTCTCTGCTCTGTTCTTTGTGCTCCTGCACTTTCTGGACCTCTTCTTTCCCCTTGCCCCTGTTCTATCCAGGGGTCTTCTTAGTCTGGTCCCTGCTCTCTTCAGATCCTTGCAATCTCCAGGTCCATGCTTCCTCCAGGCTTCTCACTTCAGTCCCCTGAACTGTCCAGGCCTCCTCTGCTCTGTCAAAATGCTAATCTAGGCCCCTGTTCTCTCTAAGCCCTTGCTCTCTGTGTACTCCTGTCAAGGGTAAACAACCTCAGCAGTGAGATGAAGGTACACCCAACCTATTGATATATGAAGGAAGTTGCCAGTTTTCTCTAAATTATTAAAACACTCTTCAGATGCAGTATTTTCATATTTATGAGCATTATACAGTATTATGATTTAGATGAGGGTTCCATGATTCTGAATCTATTTTAAAAGAAGTTCTTCCGCCAAGAACATTTGAGAGAACCCCTTCCTTGGAGCCAGGCAAATGTACAGAGCTGTTTGGACTTTAAACACTAAAAACAGGACAGCCATATCCCACTCCAATGATCAGAGTAAATTGCTGTAGCCATGCTATGGGTGGGAATCTCCATCCTATTGAACCTATTTTCTGGTGCAGTGCGCCCCAGCTGGCAGCGGGATCCTCCATCCCGGCAGCTGGCCAATGGGGTTTCATCATTGTGGGCACCCCCATGTCGTCAGGAAATCCGCGGGCATGAGTGCGCTGCGAGAGAAGCGGAGGATCCCGCTGATGAAGAATCCAGCCCCATATCTAGTTAGGGTTAATGATGGAGACTTCAGCAACTATTGGGAGGAGGAGGGTCCATCAAGATGCTCGTACATGATTGAATCCAGCCTGAGTACAAGATGCTAGTTTAAAATGTTTCCAAATGTCTTCAGTGAAAAGTGCCAAATGAATCATAGAATTTACAGTGCAGAAGGAGGCCATTCGGCCCATCGAGACTGCACCGGCTCTTGGAATGAACACCCTACCCGAGGTCAACACCTCCTCCCTATCCCCATAACCCAGTAACCCCACCCAACACTAAGGGCAATTTTGGACACTAAGAGCAATTTATCATGGCCAATCCACCTAACCTGCACATCTTTGGACTGTGGGAGGAAACCAGAGCACCCGGAGGAAACCCACGCAC
Organism: Scyliorhinus canicula; assembly: GCF_902713615.1. Taxonomy (NCBI): domain Eukaryota; kingdom Metazoa; phylum Chordata; class Chondrichthyes; order Carcharhiniformes; family Scyliorhinidae; genus Scyliorhinus; species Scyliorhinus canicula. The sequence continues at coordinate 74,169,879 of NC_052162.1, read as the reverse complement.
ACACGGGGAGGATGTGCAGACTCCGCATAGACAGTGACCCAAGCTGGAATCGAACCTGGGACCCTGGAGCTGTGAAGCATTTGTGCTATCCACAATGCTACCGTGCTGCCCCAAATGTTCCGACTGAGTCTCCTTGTGGTGTTCAGACTGGTTCCCTCTGTTTGACATTAAGAAATAGCAGAATACATGAGAAACAATAAAAGCTATCAACCCTATATTGCTGAAAACTTGCACATCAGAACTGGTCTGGCTTTTTTCTCAACCTAAAGGTAAAGTTGCCATATTCTGACTGCTGGTGATTTAATCTGAGGATCACCACACCTCAGGGAAGGGGCAAGGTTAAGAAGGCAGGATTTCATGAATAGCCCTTCATGAATAATCTCTCAACGTACACAACTACCAGACAATGTGGAAGGTTGTCCACAAATGACCCATCCACAAAAATATAAGACAAATCTAACCCAGCCAATGAATGCCTTATCAGCAACCTTCCAACCATCAGTAAAGTGATGAAAGGAGGGAGCAGGCAGCATCGACTTACAAAAGCCCTGGTTGCTGAGACTCAGAATCTGAGGGCCAGAGGAGAAATTAAAGTACTCCCCTTGACAAAAGATTAGTTTTAAAATGAGTCGGGCTGCAGCACTTTGATGAGGGATCAAAGGGAAAATCTTAGCATAAGGACTGCAAAAAGGTCAAGATGAACTCCCATTAACATCTTCTCAGGGCAACTCAGCCTGGAAATAAATGCAGCCTTTGAACTTCATCTTCCTCCTGAGAGCAAAGAAAAGTAATCATTTTTGGCAATAATTGGAATCAGATGTTGGATATTAAATGTATTCTTGTTAAGGGAAAGATTGTTCATCAGGTTATCTCGTTCAAGTGTTGCTTTGTGACTATATATCCCAGTCCAATATATTAGACTATAACCGTAAATTTTGACTACACAAAATTCATTCATGTCATTAATTTCTGTGGGAGCACTCTCGACTAAATTGATTGATAAAACTTTGAAGAAGATCCACTGAAACCCCTGTGAAACAGAGGGCGAAATTCTCTGTTCCAACGGTTAAGTGCCGGTACTAATGGAGAATCCACGAGTGGTTCACGACAGGAAAATCGGCGCAAATCTCTCACCGATTCCAGTGCCAGTGAGGGACTAGCACCGGTGCCACGTGAACCACGCATGGATCGCGCAGAAAACAGCCGGAGAATTGCCGAGTCCTGGGCCGCACATGCGCAGGGCTGACAAGCGGCACCGGTCACACCGGAAAACATGGCGCCTGCCTTTCTGGACCCTGTACCCGCCCACCCCTACCCCACAGCCCGCCCCCTGGTGATCCCCCACCACTTTCCCCAGCCCTCGCAGAAGTCCCCTGGCCAGCGGGTGAGTGTGCGGGCGTTAGACACTGTCTGCAGCCGGCAGGCCATGTTCCTGACCGCTGGGACCACATGAGACTTGCGCCGTCGGCAACTCGGCCAATTGGGGGCAGAGCATCGTGGGTAGGCCGGCTGACGACGCGCCAGCGGTGTTGTGACTGCATGAGGTGCACGTTCCGATGACGCCGATTTGGAGCATTCCGAGCCAGCCTAAAAATACCGCCTTTCCCAATTCCGATGTCGGACGCCCTTCTCTGTCCGAGTGCTGGTCCCGATTTTGGCGTCGGGCAACGGAGAATTCCGCCCCGAGTTTCTGCAGATTTTCCATTAAAGTTACACTGATCAATCGGGAAAAACCATCTGAAAATTCAATCCCATGAATGCTTTTATAAGTGACCAAGGAAAATGTGATCTGTTTTTATTTGATTTGGATACATAAGCATTCCTTTACTCTTGGAGACTTTCAAGACCGAGGCATTTACGCGAGTTTTGTGTTGTTGAAATTCAGAGGGAATTACAACATTGCATTTTATTGGGGCCAGAATCTTCCAAGGAGTTGCTATAAGTGTCAGATAATCACTCAGCTTTCACTTTTCTCTGTCTCGCTGGAGCTCGGCCTTTCTGGCCAGCACGTGCCATCCCGGCATCTTCATAAATGCTGAGTGTACCTGAAATGAACCTGCTTCTTCTTGGCGCTGGATCACTGAGGGGAGTCATTCCCCTTTTATGGCACCAGCTGCAATATTGTGGGAAATAAAAAGTTTGAAAGGTCCTTTGAAAGTCTACGAAGTGAAGGTAAGTGTGTAAGGAGGTAGGGTGGGTAAGCGGGTAGGGTGGGTGAGATAAGGGGGTAGGGTTACAGCTTGGTAAAGTGGTGGGTGGGTAGGCTGGCAGTTCAGTGAAGTGTCAAGGTGGAGGGTGAGTAGGATGAAAGCTGGCAGGTGAGTAACGTGGCAGGATGGCAGTTGGCAGGGTGGCAAGTGTGGAGGGTGTCAGTGTGGTAGGTAGGTGAGGTGGCAGGTGGTTAGTGTGACAGGGTGGCAGGTAGGTATGGTGAGGTGGGAGGAGGGTATGGTGGCACCTGGGTGAGGTAGATGGGTGGGGAGGGGAAGGGTTGTCAGGTTGATGGCGATTCTAGTCAGTTCAGGGGGAATGGAGTCTGACGATGTACACTAGTCAGGACAGATCGGGGTGGAGTCAGGTTTTGACAGTTGGGGGAGCTCAGCTGAGAAACTGGGTGGTGGTGTCAGGACAGGTGGTGTCAGCCAATGTCAGGTTGTGGGGGCTAGTTATTTTGGGTCGGTGGCGAAGTTGGGGGTCAGGGGGAGCTATTTGGTGGGGTAATGTCAAGTTGGGTCAAGGGGGAATCAGGAGGTAGGTGGTGGAGGGTGGGGAATGGTGTGAATGTGAGTAACTGGGGTTGGTCAGTTGTATGGTTACCCAGGAGCTAGGCTAGGATTTGTATGTTTAACATTCCCTGGATAACTATTTCGGTAAGTAAGTTGGAATCATCCGAAGTCTCCGATTCTAAACTAGTGTTGGAGACTTTTTCAGAGGGTCCCAGGGAACAGGCAAATTCCTATTTGTGTAATGATATGTATATAGTCAGGTTAGTGAAGAGTTAATTATCACATCGCTGTGTAATTCAAACACTAGAGGGTACCACCACTTCTTTGTAGATAAATCAGACCTCAGGGAATGCTGGGAAGTGTGAGTGAAGGAGAAAGCAAGAGAACAGCACTAGAAGGAGATTAAGTTAGAGTTATCACAAGGTTAAATCATAGTATTATTGGTGACAATTTAGATTATTGATTACTGCTCGACAGATTCAATGTTACTTTATGATTAACTATAGCTCAGTAGTGTGTACGAATTTCATTTAATTAATCGTTATACAATAAATTAGTTTTGTTTCAATCTAATGACTGGTGGATTCTTTGTCATCAACTCAACGGATCATTCTGGAACAAAAGACAAAGAACACGACATATTACCACCAAGGGTAATATAACAATTTGGAAGTTCAAATTCTAATGGACTTCTTGCATCCGGACTTCCAAGTGGTCCTGGAGAACATTTTCCGGATACGCCCTTTCTCTGGTGATTCGAAGACGGAAAATTCTGGGCCTGTATTTTTGTACCGAGTTAAGCTGCTTTTATATTTTAATCCCCCCCACCACCCCACAAGTCTAAAGGTTTTGCAATAAAAGTGGTTTAATTAATTCATTGCTTTGAAAATGTGAAGGGAGAATGTATGCTTTCAGTATAACTCACATAACTCACATAACATTGGGATTCTGAAACAAAAATTCTGATCTCACCTCTCATTCTATTCATGAAGTCTTTACCTGGTACGAACTAAATCCAGATTATCTTATTATTTCATTGATTTTCTTGCCAAGTTATTTTGAACACACTTCTGTCAAAATATAATTTAACAGCTTACTTGCACACAAAGTATAGGAAGCAGGCTGCCTGAGGAAGCTGATTGGCAGGTCCCGTGGTAACCAGGCTGCATACAGTCCTGTGTTACCACGATGCCTGTTCATTGCATTAAAGTGGTCACACGAACAAGTGAAAAAGGGGACGTAATGATAGTGATTGCAGGGCTGACTAATCACCCAACACTGTCAAGTGATTGTTCTCTCTCTGATGCCTAACAGTTACGAAGGATGTAAAAATCTACAGCGAGCATTCTGAAAAGCATTTTCAAAATTGACATTATCAGAAATGCCAGTAGCTGTCAGCACATTCATCACAAAATATGTGATTACAGCTTTAAAATTGGGGTATCTCACTTGTATCCTGATGTCTTGCCAATATGAGTGACTTCTTGGATTATATATGAGCTCTGACCAGTTAAACACATAGCAACTGACTATTCAGGGCTAGCTGCACACGCAGGGAGCTCAGCTCCTGACATGTTATATCAGCTGCCAATGTATTGCAGTGACTGCACACTCACTTCTGTTCAGATTTTTTGTTTCAGATTGATTTGCAGTCATGTCAATGTACTAGTAATCCAGAGGCTCTGGCTAATGCTCTGGTGACATGGGTTCAAATCCCACCATGGCAATTGGTGGAATTTTAATTCAATTAATAACATCTGGAATTAAAAACTAACCTCAGTAATGACCATGAAACAATTGCTGATTGCCGTAAAAAAAAAACATCTAGTTCACTGAAATCTGCCAGCCTTATCTTGCCTGGCCTACATGTGACTCCGAACCCACAGTAATGTGGTCTTTTCTGCCCTCTTAAATGGTCTCGCAAACGACTCAGTTCAAGGGCAATTAGGGACGAGCAACAAATGCTGGCCTTGCCAGCAATGCAGTTCTCCAATGAAAAATGAATGAAAATAACACAAAGTGAAAAGATAAAGTAGAATTTCAGAGAAAAGGGCACGGTAGCACAGTGGTTAGCACTGCTGTCTCACAGAGACAGGGAGCCAGGTTTTATTCTCACCTTGGGTGACTGTGTGCAGTTTGCACATTCCCTCCGTGTCTGTATGAATTTCCTCCGCGTGCTCCAGTTTCCTCCCATAGTCCAAAGATGTACAGGTTAGGTGGATTGGCCAGGCTAAATTGCCCCTTAGGGTCCAAATGTTGGATGGGGTGTAGCCACCTGGGGTGACCACGGCTCAAACACAAAATGGAAGATTGCAAGGAATGCAGGGAAAATGGACATGTTGTAAAAAGCAAGCAGCTTGCAAAGCGCTTGTATATTTGGACTGCTGCAGAAACCAGTTTTGGCTGTTGCAGAAACCAGACAGCACTATGAAAAGAAAACAGTTAACATGTTAATGAGGCGATATCGGGCGATCCCCAGACACAAAAGAAACAAGTTAACACTAATCGATACATTCAATGGAAGGCCAGACTTTTCGGCGCCAAGAAGCCCAAAACAATAAGTCCCAAGAACCGCTCCAGTGATCGAGATACTGCCCCGTTATTGGCGAATTCAAATCAAATCGATTGGGAAGAGACCCAATCGATTGCGAGAGTATTAGGGTCCGCCCAGGTGGAGGCAAGACCCTGAGAGGAGTATAAGACAGAGACCGCGACCCCAGCTCTCTCTGTGCCAGCCTCTCCTTGACCAGCCAGCCCTCCCAGCAGAACACCGTTGCAGCAGAAGAACCTTGAGGAGGAGAGGCCTGGACGGAAGCCGCCAACAAGTAAGTCACAACGCATGCTACGAGATAGACACTCCTGACCCCCTGTAGTCCATAACTACTGGAAGCCTGCGGACCCAGGACAAAGCTAGAGGCCGTTGTTCCCTGATCTGGCAGTCCCCTTATCCAGATAAGTATTTGGCCTATTAGTGGTAGGATTAGCCTAGTCTTATAGTTATCTGCATGATTAGTAGATTACTGTAATATAATAAACGTGTCTTGTTTGAACTTACTAATTGGTGTATGGTTTTATTGCTTTGAACTTGACCTTGAAACTTGTGGCGGTATCGTAACGATACCTGGCGACTCCAAAGCTAACGAACGAAACAGAGCCAAATTGAGTGTTAAGCACACTCACCCAGAATGAGCAACAGGGGTTATAGGGATAGGACAGGGGAGTGGGCCTAGTTAGGATGCCCTTTCGGAGGTTTGGTACAAACTCGCTGGCCGAATGGCCCTTTTCTGCACTGTGGGGATTCTGTGATTCTACGATCTGTGATCCGCCAGCTAGGGGATTTCAAAAGAAATGGGATGAAAAAATTCAGGTCACTTGTGTCTATTTTAGCAGCTCTATGAATACCCAGGAACTTCCAAATGACATTCATGGAATCCCCACAGGGCAGAAGGTGGCCATTCAGTCCATTGAGTCTGCACTGACCCTTCAAATGAGCACTCTGTCCATTTACAAGTGTCCACTTGTTGACATTGATGGTCCTTTTGGAGTGAATTGTGCAAGTGGAATATTGCTGATGGTATTCACATTTGAATTTACTGGGAATATGCAGGGAATGTAACATCAATCAGCACACAACACTGATTTGACACCAGCAGTGTCGCTTTCCAGCTCAGCACTTCAACTGACATGATCTCTTAGCCTTGCACAGCTGAACACATGTTCAGTCCGAGGGAGAAAGACCCACATCAGTGCTATTTAAAAGCATCATCAACCACTGACAGGTTAATTGACAGTTGATTTCATCTGGCTGTTACTTCAATCCCACACGTGTTAGCTTGTTGGGGTGGCACGGCGGCACAGTGGTTAGCATTGCTGCCTCACAGCTCCAGGATCTTGGGTTCAATTCCAACCTCGGGTGACTGTCTGTGTGGAGTTTGCACATTCTCCCCATGACTGTTTGGGTTTCTTCCGGGTGCTCCGGTTTCCTCCCACAGTCTAAAGATGTGCAGGTTAGGTGGATTGGCCATGCAAAGTGCCCCTTAGTGTCCAAAAGGTTACGTCAGTTTACTGGGTTATGGGAATAGGGTGGAGGCGTGGGCTTGGGTAGGGTGCTCTTTCCATGGGCAGATGCAGACTCAATGGGCCGAATGGCCTCGTTCTGCACTGTAAATTCTATGGTTTAAAGTTGCCAAAGTCTACACTGGGTGGTATGGCAGGTGCTGACAACATTTTTGTTGAGCTTCCTGGCTTATCCACAAACCAGTTTCTCCAGACATAGGTAGCATGGTAGAACATTGGTTATCACAGTTGCTTCACAGCTCTAGGGTCCCAGGTTCAATTCCCAGCTTGGGTCAGTGTCTGTGCGGAGTCTGCACGTTCTCCCTGTGCCTGCGTGGGTTTCCTCCGGGTGCTCCGATTTCCTCTCACAGTCCAAAGATGTGCAGGTTAGGTGGATTGACCATGCTAAATTGTCATTATTTTTCAAAAAGGTTGGGTGGGGTTACTGGGTTACGGGGATAGGTTGGAAGTGTGGGCTTAAATGGGATGCTCTTTGCAAGAGCCAGTGCAGACTCGATGAGCTGAACGGCCTCCTTTTCCACTGTAAATTCTATGATAATGGTAGAAATTACTCTTGGCATACAGCATGTAGAACAGGACAAGCTGCTGGAAGAGGGAGGAAGAGGTTTCTCTCAGCAGGAGGCCATATCTGCCCGGGGTGTTTAGGCAGCAATACTTTCACATGAATGTTATTGAGAATCATGAGCTGAATTTTACCATGGATGTCAGGACACTAAAATCCTGTTGAAAGGCAGATCCCGAGCCCACACTTGCAAGTAGTGGGATGGTCTTGGCAAACTTAAGGTGGCAGCCTCTTAATAAGTACCTGTGGGCCTGACACTCAAGATAGCAGGAAGGCTCTCTGATGTTGCTGGCCCAATCAGAAAGTTGCCAGCTCCGAAGCCGCAGCAGCATAAACAGGAGTGGCAATTGTTGCTGAATCGGTTAAGAGACCTTGGGAACTGGGTCAGGCAAGTTGAAAAATACAAAGGACTGAGGGGTACCAGAGGGAAATCCCTCAGTTGAGATTGTTGGGCCATGAGAGTTGTTTCCCACCTGCGGCCATCTCTTTGGGCCCTGGACTCTCCAGGTCCAGATAGCCCTTTGCCTGCAATCAGAGGTGAGTGTGGGTTGAGAAGGAAGTGAGATCTGAGAAGGTGAGTAAGATATGAAAAGACCATAGTTTCAGCCCCATCGCTGGCCACAATCTTTGCAATGGATGTTGCAATAATGCCCAGTACTTTGACCTCTATGGGGGTTACAAAATGCAGACTTACCTGTCCCACTCTGGTTAACTCCTCCTGCCGCCAATTATTCTGCATCTTGTCCTGAAAGGGAGAGGACAGTGTGACAGTGAGTTTGATGCAATCTTTTTGGGTTGTGGATAGCTCGCAGTGAATGCAAACTGTGAGATGTGGCTGTGAGATTTAAAGCAGTTGTGTCATTGTGGGAGAGTTGGGTGTGAGTTTGGTAAATCACTTGAATGTTAGTTGAGAGTCCTGATTGATAGATATTGTGGCTCAGTCGAGATAGAGATGTGGTGAACTGTACAGTGCCTGAGGCTTGTGGTGTATTGGTCAGATATCACATTTGAAAACTTGACCACCCATCTACGGTCATTGAACTGCATTCAGGGTATTTGGGGCTTAACCCCAACATAACCTTCCATGATTATATGCTCACAATGTCTTCCTAGCATATTTCCGAAAGGCCTACTGGCCTCTTTCAGATAAAGGACATCTCTTTTCAATTCCATCAAAGCCTCCAATGCAGCATCTTGAAAATATTGGAGACCACTCTCCTTTATGTTGTGCCATTCTTCAGTGCTTCCCAGGTCAGATTCACTCTCTACGCAACTCAATGTACCTACTCCAGCTTTAGTGCATCTCCCCTTTGTGAGATGTAGGTTAGCTTCAAGTAGTGCTGGCTACCTTTAAATGGTACTCATCACTCATGATGGTCCCGACTGATGTATCCCACTAATCAAAAGTGCACTCGCGCAGCAATCATTGAAATAAGCTGGCAAATTGATGTGTTGACTGTGTCGCAATGAATGAACATGAGTTAACCTTGCAACACAATCCCCATGCCCAATTTCAGGGACTATAAAATTTAACCCTCGCAGGATCAGGTAGCAATTGAAATGTTTTTCTGAGAAGTAGCAATCACATGTATTCACACACATGACTCTGTCCTTTGTAGACAGAAGGAGCTATGCATTGCACTATCTTCAGCGGAACTTATGCTTGGGGACAGCCATTCCTTGGTTCCAACCCCATGGGAATGCCTTGGCCAATCGGAGTTGACCTGCTTGATTTGAATTTGAACAAAAGTTTGGCAGTTAACTATTTTATGGTGGAATCTCCATGGCAAACCTATATCCATTTTCCCAGAAATCCTAGTTTGAATGACTCCAATCATCTATCCACCCCTGCCACCCTTAGCAAAGTCCCAAATGACATCCTAGGTGACTGGGGCAAAGGTAAACTATCCCTCTTCAATGTTCTTGACCTGCCTGCAGCATTTGACCACATTGCCCACCTCCACTATTTCCCAGCTGTGTTGCCCAGCTGTGTGGGACTGCACTCATTGGTTCCATTCCTATCCATCTAATTTTAGCCAGAATCAATTGCGAAGCCTTCTCTCCCACTCCTGCAATGTCCCTCGAATGTCCCTCAAAGATCTATCCTTCGCCCGCTCCTTTTTTTTCCATTTACATGCTACCACTCGATGAATCCATTTGAAATCACATCAACCTCTACATGCAATGACAACACCCAGCTTTACTTCATGACACCTGTCACCATTCCTCCGCCATCCCTAATTTTCAGACTGCTGAAATGACATCCAGGACTGTATCAGCAGAGGTTTCTCCAACTAAATATCGGAAAGAGTGACGCCATTCACGGGTCCCAACCACCGAACCCATCCCTCTTCCTGGCAGTGGCATAGTGTTATTGTTACTGGATTAGCAATCCAGAGACCCAGCCAATGCTCCCACCTGGACAGATGGTGAAATTTGTCAATGAAGACAACCGGTAGGTAACTGAACTGCTGTAAACACCCATCTCAACATATTAACACCATAACCGTACTTCCCGGTTTGTAATTCTTTCGCTGAGTTGAGCTGATGGGATACATCAATATTTCAATTAAAAGTCGAATGATGATCATGAAACCCATTGTCGATTGTTGTAAAAATCCTTTGGTTCACTAATGTCCTTTAGGGAAGGTCTCTGTCATCTTTACTTGGTCTGGCCTACATGTGACTGCAGACCCACAGCAAAGTGGTTGACTCTAAATTACCCTCAGGGATGGGCAACAAATGCTGGCCCAGCCAGCGATGCCCCCATCCCTTGCGCAAATAAAGGAAAAGAAACTGTTTGAGGGTGAATTAAGACTGCCTTCAAGCTTGGTGTCATATTCAACTACAGGTTGAGCTTCTGACCTCATATTAGCACCATCCCTAAGACTGCCTATTTCCACGTCTGCCTGACCTGACCATTCCCTGGGCATATTGGTTGCTGAAATACTCATCCATGATTTTTTCACCTCTATTCTAGTTCACCCTGGCCAACCTCCCATGTTCTACCATCTGTGCCATCCGAACCTCTGTCCCAACCTCGTCTCACTCTTATCTGTCCTGTGTTTGCAGATTCACATTGGCTCGGTCCCAAACTCCAAACAAAATCCCTACACCACTTCCACTCCTTAAAGCCTAAATTGTTAATCCCATTTTGGTCATTTGTGCTAATAGCTCCTTCAGTGTCTGCGTTTCAAATTTGGTGTGATAATATTTCTGTGAAGCAGCTTGTGAAGTTTTCTGATGTTTAAGGCAGTGCATGAATATAAGTTGTTGATGTCATTGGAACTTTAGTTTGCCTTAAAAACTTACAGACTGACAACTGGTGTCAGTAACTGAACTGCTGTAAACACCCATCTCAACATATTAACACCATAACCGTGCTTCCCTGTTTGTAATTATTTTGCTGAGTTCAGTTGATGGGATACATCAATATTTCAGAACTAATGTGAAAAAACGTGTTGCTTTTAAGTTTAAACTTTGCAGACAGCAATAATTGGTAGAGATGAACCTCAATCATCATGTGCCACAATATTGAGCACCCAGAATGTGTTTGGAATATCCCAACATGTGAACCGTTCTACTCCCGGCAATACTTGAGGAGTGAAGTTCACAATGGCATACTTTGCTTGCTTTGCATTCTTCCTAAAAGACTGACAATGCAACTTGGAACAGGAGACGGAAGCCTCAAAATATTGGATACGAAATTTGATGTTTAAAATGCGCCTGTTCATTTTAAGTACAGACAACTTGTGAAAATTGTTCAAATCTAGTTTGATTGACAGCTCCTTTGGATTTAGGAGACAGATATTTAATTCTGCTCTGTCCTAGTCACTTTCTTTGACTGCGGTTATTAACCTGTCTTGTTCATTTCAGAAGGCCATTCTGAAGCTTTTGATGTAAATTGTCAGATAGCTTCCATGTATGGTGAGGACATGAAAAGAACCAGTATTTAAGAACATTGATCGTTGTTCGGCAGGGGAGTTGCAAGCTGTTAGTTTCTGTTACACAAGTTACTAAATTTAACAAATAGTGTGAAAATATAAGCTGTGTTACTGCTGCTAGTTCTATTTCTGTTCCGTAACTTTGTCTGCAGTTAAACTGTAAACCTACTGCCTCCTGAAAGAGTAAGTACATGGGAATTGAACCAAAAGTTGAAATACATTGAAGCAGGTTCTGTATTGAAAAAGACAGCAAACAAAACATGTTTTTTTGTTCTTTGGTTTTGCCTGGTTCCTTTTACTATGTCCTCTTGAGGCAGAAACAAGTTATTTGATAAAATGCTTTCTTTCTTGTTCTCTTCTCCAGTGAAGTTTGCGACAAGCTCTATTTTTAAACTGCCTAGATCAATTACAGAAGTGACACTTTAGTTATCCACTGTTCGGCTGATGTTTCTTTTAGTCCCTTGTGAAAGGAGTATAAAGTGAGTGATGACTATGATTTAACACACTCGAAATTCATTCTATGTGCTTGAAAACAAATCCTTTGATGTTGTGTGAAAAGAATGATGATACTTGAAGCTGTGCAACAAGTTTGTTGTATCGATCTGAACAGTGTGACCTTTTTAGGAATCTGTTCATTCGGATAGTTTAATGAAAACGTAAGTCTGCTGGGAAAACAAAAAAACACGTGGCAGTCTACATAGTCTACTACACAGTCTTATTTTCACAAATTTCTATAAGGGGAGAAAATTATCCATGATTTAGTCAGCAAACCTAAAGAATGAATTTGTTAAATACATTTATTCTATAAAATTACATTTGGAAATGAGTAAAATGTATAAAAATAGTGAAAAAAGTATTTATGTAGGCTGAAATTCTCCCGCCGTTGGGATTCTCATTTCCCATGGTAGCGCACCTCCGCCCGTGGATTTCCCGGCGAAGTGGACTGGCTTCAATGGGAAATGCTACTGAAATGCAGCGGGATTATAGGGTGGGATTCTCCCGTACCCGGTGGGGCGGGGGGGCCGGCGGGACAGAGTGCCGTAAACTACTCCGGCGTCGGGCCGCTCCAAAGGTGCGGAATCTTCCGCACCTTCAGGGGCTAGGCTGGCACCGGATGGTTTGTGCCCCGCCGGCCGGCTTGGAAGGTCTTTGGCGCCATGCCAGCCGGGGCCGAAGGGACTCCGCCGGCCGGCATGGGAATGCACATGCACGAGAGCGTCAGCGGCTGCTGGCGTCATCCCCACGCTTGCGTCGAGGGGGGGGGGGGGGTTCACCTTCGTGCAGGCCATCGCGTAGGCTTACATGGTTGGCGCGTAGGAAAAGAGGGCCCCCACGGCACAGGCCCGCCCGCGGACCGGTGGGCCCCGATCGCAGGCCAGGCCACCGTGGGGGCACCCCCCGGGGCCAGATCACCCCGCACCCCCTCAGGACCCCGGAGCCCGCCCACACCGCCAGGTCCCGCCGGTAAGGGACCTAGTCTAAATTACGCCGGCGGGACCTGCATAGAATGAGCGGGACTTCGGCCCATCGCGGGTCGGAGAGCGATTCCCGCCCCCGCCAATTCTCCAGCGCCGGAGAAATTCGGTGGCCGGTGGGGGTGGGATTCATGCCTCCCCCAGCGATTCTCTGATCCGGAGGGGGGTCGGAGAATCCCGCCCATAGATTCTCCCCACCAGGGAATGACATGCAACCGAGAAGGACAGAACTGGGGATGCGAGAATCCAGCTCTCGTTCCCTTCACATCTTCAGGATCTTCCAAAGCGCACTTCAGGCCTTTAAGTAGATTTGAAGTCACTATTGTAAAATGGTAAAGAGGTATAATGGTTTGTATCTTACAAATGATTTGCATGTTTAAGGTGCTCAATCAACTATCGCTGAACAGAAGCTCCTTTTGTTGATGGAGCAAAGTATATAAATTTGTGATAAATCAGGTCTCTGGGGCGATATTCTCTGACCCTCTGCGCCGAAATCAAATGTCGCCGGCATGGTTCACCTGTGGTCCCACCTAGCTGGACCTCGCCGTTCTGGCTGCAGGGCCATCCTGGTGGGGGGCGGGAAGGGATCTGACTCCAGGGTGGGGGGCCTCCACGGTAGCCAGGCCCGCGATCAATGGCTACCGATCGACAGACGTGCTCATTCCGAGGAGGAGGCCTATGTTCCTCCATGCTGGGCCCAGGGCTTCGCCATGTTGTGTGGGGGCCGGCGCGAAGACGGCGGCCGCACACATGCGCGGACCCGCGGCCAGCTGCCATGCGCATGTGGGACGCACTCCGGCCTGCTATCCCCCTTGAAGATGGAGAATCACCTCGGACTTTCTAAGAAAAAGCCCAGAGTGATTCCCGTCCTTTTTCCGGCGGGCGTGGGGAATTAGTACCCAAAGGGTTAGGTGGATTGGCCATGCTAAATTGCCCGTAGTGTAAGGTTAATGGGGGGATTGTTGGGTTACGGGTATACGGGTTACGTGGGTTTAAGTGGGGTGATCATTGTTCGGCACAACATCGAGGGCCGAAGGGCCTGTTCTGTGCTGTACTGTTCTATGTTCTATGTTCTAAAGGGAAAATCCCGTCCATGATGTCTGACATATCAGAATTGTTAATTATTGAACTCATTTACACTTCATATTTACACTGGACCCTCCATTACACCAGAATCACGTCATTGCACAGCCCACGAATATCTCTCTTTCTCTGTCTGACATAAAGCAATCTCACTGATATTTATTTCATGTTGTTTGTGTTGTACTTGGTTTTATTCCTGCGCCAAGGGATATAAATGTAAAGGTCAGGACTGAAGGACACTCAATTGTTCTCCAAGTTTCATTATCCACAAAGAGATTATGATGGGTATAGGCGAATGAAGAAGCTCTGGGTGGGAATTTCTTATCTTGCCAACAGTGGAAGTTATGGAGGACAGGGCCATTTAATTTTGCAGCATGCAAAGGATCTGTTCCTTGACTGGGGAATAACTATTGGCTGGTAAAGCTTCCTGACATAATTTTCATGCTTTAGCATCTCATGCACGTTCACTAAAAGGCCACCTTACTGGAATTAATCTCCACTCCCCGTCCCCAAATTTAGCTTCCCACCAGCAAAAATCTAGAACGTCCAGTATTACAACTGTAAATAAGTGGTGTGCACCTGGTGAGCTTCACCTCTTCCCCAACTTTGAGGTCCGTAGATGTTGCTTTACCAGTGGCGTGCAGAGGTCTGGTGATGCCCGGGGCAAATCTTGATTGTATGCCCCAAAGATTCAAGTATAAGGCCTAATATACTGAGAAATATTATGAGAAAGGAAAACATTGTGAATATATAAACATGAAATAATCGCAGTAATCTGTATGAAACACACAGCGTCGGAAAGACATCCCTCCCATACTGCAGTAAAGACTCCAGAGCATCTTTAGGATCAGGGGGAACTCTATTCCCTCCAGCTCGAAGGAGCATCACAAAATCAATAATTTCGTCATATAACTGAATTGCAACCACATCATTGTCATAATAATTTGCAAAGTCTGAACATTCCTTTTTTAATTTCTCTCTTTCTTGTTCATCTTCAATCACTACTGAATTCAAGTTCAGAAGAAAAGAAAATCGGTCACTGAGTCTTTGAAGACAGACACTGCGGTCTTCAATTTCAGTTTTTAATCTGTTCACAATCTCTACCATTACTCTATTCATTTCTTCTTGTGCCGTCAGTCCACTATCTCTTGCTGACTCTCCAGGCATTATTCTCCTTCTCCTTGTTCGTGCAATTGGTATTCCCCAATTTTCACAATATTCATTGGCTAAATCTATTGCATTGTGGATAATTTCGTCATTCTTCAAATTCAAGATATGAATAAGTCCTCTCAGATCACAAGAAGCTTCATGGAACCCCATTTTCGGATCCTGCAAACGTTTTGAGACTTTCTCCACTGATGATAAAACTGAGTACCAAAAATTTAATAAAGCTATAAACGGGAACTGTTGAATAGAGTCCAGTAGCGATCCTGCATCAGATTTAGTTTCCCTTGAAAATTCTCCTTCCAGCAGGTGTTGAAGGCTTGCAATAACATTGTCACACTCTTCGTGGATTACTTGCACAGCATCATGGCTGGAACTCCATCTTGTGTCACACTGTCTTTTCACAGTCCGAGTGACAAATGATTTTAATACTTCCCAACGAGAAGTAGATGAAGAAAAAAAAGTAAAGAGTTTTTCTAGAATGCCAAAAAATGTAACAACAACAGGTTGCACCTCACTTGCATGGACGCAGGCCAAATTGAGGCTGTGGTTCTCGCAGTTCACAAACACAGCTTTTTACTTCAAAAATTTTTTGTTGAACACCTCCTCTCACTCCAGCCATAACTGCTGTGTTATCATATGCTTGACCACGACAATCATTCATGGAAATTTTGGCTTCTTCCAATTTTTCCTGAATTTTATTTACCAGGCTGACTGCATCTTTCTTGTTGACTTGAAAAAATCCCAGAAATGTCTCCTTTATTTCTACTTTTCTGTTTTCATCAATATGAACGTAACGCAGAATTTCAGAAACCTGATCTTCATGGGCAATATCTGGAGTTGAATCCAGCATTATGCTAAAATATTTTGCGTCCTTAATTTCGAAATTATATTTTTCTTGACAGTTTCACCAAGAAGATTGATTATTTTGTTTTGAATTCTGTTGGACAAGTAGGTGACACTTTTTGGTTTCCCTCTCTGCAAGTGTTTTGCTAAGACGTCATCATATTTGGCCAAAAGTCTGATTGTTGCTAGAAAGTTTCCTGTATTTTCACTGACTGTCTCCCCTGGCTCTGATAACCCAGATATTCCTTCTCCTCGATGTCCACAATAGGCCAGATTCTGTTTTGCCAGAAAGGATATAACCTCGACAATCCGTTCAGTTATAGCTTTCCATCTTTTCTTTTCAGCAGACATTTGCTGTTGAAGTTCAGCATCTATCGTAGTTGAATAATGGAGTCGAACTACAGTTTCTTCAAACAGCCAAAATCGCTTCTTTGCAAAAATATGCTAAAATCTTCTTTATTTTCTTCACATGGATCATCATCCTGACAACGAGACTGAGGAGAGAGAGTATTATGTTCTGACCGAGCTGAATCCGTATCAGAAAAATCCTTCTCTGCACCCACATCATCTTTTACTTCTCCAGGTTCTCCTACTACTTCTTTACTTCTTTTTATCCATGCATCTAATGCCCCTCTTTGATGGGACTCTTCTTCGACTCTGGCCCTCTTTTTTTTCCTGTTCTGTGCTCCACTCGGTTGTACACGAAATACTCGTAACATTTCATTTTCTATCTCAAAAACCGTAAGACGCATGAGAAAATGGGAAGAAAATGGTAAACAATCGGTCAGTTGCAGACGGATAAACCATATTTCATTTTTTTGTTCCTTCGTATCAAATTATTTCACACTGATTCTCCACTGATAATTTTGTGCAATTTATATCATAGACTTGCAAATTAGTGGCATCTGTATTCAAATATTAGCATGTTAAGGAATAAATGTCTCCTATTCCGAGATTAAATGCCATAGCAGTCCTCTGATCATCCAGGCTTCACTCTTACTACATCCCACGTAAATATTTCATTAAATATCACCAAAAAACCTATAAAAAATGTAGTTGCACCCGTTCTAGAGCTATTCACTGACCTGAGTAGGTAAAAAAAACTAATCTAGATGCACAAAAAGCTGAAGAAAAGACAAGTTATGACTCGAGGAAACGCAGGAACAAAACAGCCACGTCTGCTTGTTGCTTTTGATGGTTGCACCACGTACATCATGCGCATGCGTGTGGGGGGATGGGGAGAAGCACCATTTTCTCTAGACAGAAAGGGTACACCATGTTAAAGGAATAAAGGAATAAAGGGCTAACAACTGCCTCTGCAGTGCGGTGAGCCTCCAAAAATTGATTTATCACCGCTGAAATTTTAAAATTACTATCTTATTTCCTTCTCTGGGGAGGCACGGTGGCCTAGTGGTTAGCACAACCGCCTCACGGAACTGAGGTCCCAGGTTCGATCCAGGCTCTGGGTCACTGTCCGTGTGGAGTTTGCACATTCTCCCCGTGTCTGCGTGGGTTTCGCCCCCACAACCCAAAAAATGTGCAGAGTAGGTGGATTGGCAACGCTAAATTGCCCCTTAATTGAAAAAAATAATTGGGTAATCTATGCCAATGCCCCGTCGGCCCCCCCCCCCCCCTCTGCACGCCACTGTGCTTTACCCTTCGTAGGGAATTCACATAACTTCAATCGTTTTGAGTGCCAGTCGCCCATACTGTGCTGCGCCTGGACAAGAGAGGCAGACAAAGAGTGGCAGGGGGAAGAGTAAATGTAGAGGGGGGGGGTTATGGGGGAAGGATGGACCAAAGGCTGGACAAGGCGGTCGGCTTACACAGAAAGGCATGTGGAGAGTGTCTAGGGAAAGGTGTGGGAGAGGGGGTTGAGATTGCCGGTTATGTCAACCTCGGGATCCTCACCCCTGTGACTGCCGGGCTTAAGTGGGATGCGGTAGACAGGCAGATCCAGGTTGAGAGTCTGGTAGATGAAGGTTTCAGCAGGTGGGTCAAGGAGGCAGACTAACAGGTGGCTAGGATAATGGTAGGCGGCAGGCACTGGGTGGGCATGGGGGCAGTAACAGGTGTCAGCTCTGAGGGAAGGCATGTTGCTGGTGATAGCATCCAGGATAACGGGCAGATTCAGGAGTGACAGAGGGGAGAGGAATAGTAATGTTGAGTGAAACTATGATGATGGAAGGAGGGAGGGGGAGGTTGGTGGTGAGAAGGGCAGGGTAGAAGATGGTGGAACTAGTGATACACTATTTTTCTAAAATGACCTTGACCACGCAGTGAGATCTCTCGAGGTGGGAGGAAGGGCTTTTCTGGTGGGTGGAGTACAACATATGTGGCCGACTAAAAGGACACCCTGATAATTATGAGGAAACATTTAGTTAAAGATGTTTACTTGTGTTCTCTCTACAGTGAAGCCTGCATTGCAGCAGGTTTGTTCCTGACTCATGAATCTCATATCATTGAGACCCCAGCAAGGTATGGAGCTGCCGTTCGTTCTGTATTGGTTGTCATCAGCTGCAGTCAGAGGGAGGGCGGAACGGAGGGAGGGAGGCAGATACTCCTAAGGAGTATGGCTGATGGACAGCAGCCTATCTATGATGCCATACCTCCATCTCCCACAATCATAATTAGTCATGATTGACGTGTGTTAGGTCTTTCAATATTTCCAAAGTGTTGGTCTGTCTATAGCATTTCGAGGATACTGGTGAAAGTGGGAAGTGGAAGTGACCACTTGATGCTTCTTGCACCTGGCTCTTATTAGACTGATCAAAATGCAATGTCTCCACCTTTGATCCCCTGGGATGTTCTTTACCTGAAAGGAGTGGTGTGGGGATGTCATGACTAGCCAGAGGCCAGGTGAAGGGCTTATCACTTGCTTGCTGCCTTTGAGAGGCAAGGAGGGTTCATCACAGGTTGGCACACGGTCGGGAGGAGCAAGGGCCTGAGCAGGAAGAGGCAGCAGAGCCTCTGCAATGTCAAGAGGCTGGTGAACATGGAACATTGCACTGCCAAGCATTGGCCTGACCATGGGTGTATCGCCAGCGGTACTCATATCTGGAGTTGAGCAAATGCAACTTCGGAGGTGCTCTGGTGCATCCCGAGCTGTGATTGCTCACATCTGCCAGCTCCTTCAGTATGTTCTGAGGCTGCAAGAGCTTTGTTTAGTGTCCTGACCTGCAATGAGTGAATGTCTGTCCGGGTGCCCTTTAAATTGGTGCTAAGACCTTTGACCCATGTAATGGCAAGGTGGACGACGTCCGGCCCACCTTCCCACAAGGTTCTCTAAGCTCCTCGCGGATGTATAATTAATAAGCTGAAAGTGGAAGGTTGTGCATGTTCACCTGACCCGCTTCCCAATCGGAATCACGTCTACCCCGCCCATCACCAGATTTAGTCTAACAAATAGAAACTTCCTCCTCATTGATACTGAATGGGTATGTCTGTTGACATTTAGAAAACCTTTTTGGAACTGACAAGGAAGCATCAGGCAAGGTCTAGTTATAGATAAGTTCAAGAATGAAAGAATGGGGAGGGGGGGATTTTTCCAGTTGTTTCGCCAGCGTGATCTTCCAGATCGCCGTGGGTTTTCCGGCAGCGCTGGGTGGATTCAGTGGTAAAACCCATCGACAACCGTGGAACCAGAAGATCCCGCCATTGACCAATGGCGGACTACCTCCCGTTGCCAAGAAACAGACCGCTAGGAGGGAGGGAAAATCCACCCCCCCAAACGGATCAGTTGCCGATCCAATACGTTGAATAATTCCAAATGTATCCCTTTTCTGTTTGTATAATTGGAACAAACATTTAATTTAAACTCTTGACAATTGTCTTTGGCGGATTTTCAAAATTTTGAATGTAGACATAATTGCTTTGTTAATGTCTTTTATGGGATTTTTTCAATTAATAACAACACATGAATAAATTGCATTAATTTGACCTTTTGCTAGATTCGCTTTCACACTTACATTTCAAAGGAATAATTAATGAGGATAACAGGAACACATCCAGTGCTTCAATGCTGATGACATTTTCTGTGATTGAAATAGATACGTTCAGTTTAACTTTAAAATTAAGTTTAACAGGAGGGTGATAGGGAAAGAGCAAGGAAGTTGATACTACTATGGATAGCCTCTTCAAACAGACAGCATATAAATGATGGGTCAAGTGGTTAATTTCTGTGTTGTAGAGATTTTATGAACACAAGATTAATTCATCCAAATATTGTGGCCGGGTTTCTCCGACCCCGTGCCGGTTCTCCAGTGACGATTCTTGGGCGCCCGGGGGATTGCCGCCGCGACAGGTAGATAAGATTGGGGGGGGGGGGGGAATTAAATGTATATTAAGAAAGAAAGAAATGGTAAAAGACAGTTAAAATGAAATGAAAACAAATGGGTCGAGGTGGGGCTGATCATCTGAAGTTTTGAATTTGATGTTCAGGCTGGAAGGCTGTAACGTGCTGAACCGGACGATGAGATGCTGTTCTTCCAGTTTGCATCGAGCTTCACTGGAACATTGAACAATGAATGTTCAAGTGAAGCACAATGCAAACTGGACAAACAACATCTCATCTTCCGGTTAGTCACGTATGGTAGTCACTACTAGCAGTATTATATGTATTATTTAAGACACATATAATAGAGGTACATGGGTAAATCCCTGCCTGCTGGCTCTGCCCAGGAGGCACAACATCTTTGCTCAATAAAGCCTCAATTATTCCACTACTCTCGTCTTCATGGTAATTGATAGTGGATCAATTTATTGAGCAAAGATTTTTAAAACGATGGATCTTCGCATCAAGCCTGATCGCCTGCAGCTGAGCCCTCAAGCAGCCAACGCTACATCCACTTTTGACCACTGGCTAGCCTGCTTTGAAAACTACCTCCAAACATCCGCTGAGAAACCCACGGACGCGCAGAAGCTCCAAGTCCTTTACTCACGGGCGAGCCCTGACATTTTTCCTCTCATCCGAGCTGCGCCCACTTATTTTGAAGCGATGGAGCTCCTGAAGGAACATTACGTTCGGCCAGTCAATCAACTATATGCCAGGCACCTCCTGTCCACAAGACAGCAACTCCCCGGTGAGTCTCTGGACAATTTCCGGCGTGCCCTGCACATCCTGGGGAGGAACTGTGACTGCCAGGCAGTTTCGGCAGTCCAGCACACAGAACGTTTAATCCGAGATGCCTTCGTTACGGGCATGAGGTATGCATACGTCCGCCAGCGCCGACTAAAAGAGGGTATGCTTGATCTTGCGGGAACTAGGCAGCTCGCAAACTCGTTAGAAGTGGCCTCCCATAATGTCCAGTCGAACGCCCCCGACGGCGCGGCACCCTCATGGGCATCGTGGGCCCCACCAGCTGCCGACTCCAGCTCACCGCAAGCCTGCGCCGCATGGCAGCCAACCAACCCTGTGGGGCCCAAGTGATATTTGTGCGGGCAGAACAAACACCCCCGGCAGCGCTGCCCGGCGCGGAGCGCGATTTGTAGCGGATGTAGAAAGAAGGGACAATTTGTTTCTGTTTGCCAGCCCATACGTGCGACCCAGGGGTGCTGCCGTCTTCTTCTCCACAGGCCGTGTGCAGCCCGTGGGCACTGCCATCTTTGATGCCGCCCGCCATGTGTGCCCCGTGGGCGCAGCCATCTTCGGCGCCATTTTAGACGGCGCCTCAGGACCCCTGCTCGTCTGGCCGTTCATCGCCTGCCACTACCTCCACCACCACTGACCAGCCCGGGACCTCCCAGTATCTGCCGCAGCTCGCCTCGATCAAACTGGATCAGTCCCGGCCCCGCAACCTCGCGACCGCAACAACGACGGTGAAAATCGATGGGCACGAGACAACCTGGCTTTTTGACACCGGGAGCACAGAGAGCTTCATCCACCCCACTATGGTAAAGCGCTGCTCCCTCGCGGTACACCCGTCACCCAGAAAATCTCCCTGGCCTCCGGATCCCATTCCGTGGAAATCCGGGGTACTGCATCGCGACCCTCACTGTCCAAGGCGTAGAGTTTAGCAACTTCCGGCTCTACATCCTCCCCCACCTCTTCGGTTTCCCCACCTACATTTACAGTGATCTTCTTCTATGAGTGATGAGCTGCGTCAGTTCCTGCGCAGAAAGAGCATTGCCTCGAGCAGGACGACCAGCTACAACACCGGGGAAAAGGGGAGGTGGAGAAGGAGAACGGGATGGTCTAGAAGGCCGTCCTGCAGGCCCTGCGGTCTAAACCTCCCGGTCTCCCGCTGGCAGGAGGTCCTCCCTGACGCGATCCAAGCGCTCCTCTGCACCGCGACTAACGATACCCATCATGAACGTCTCTTTTCCTTCCCCAGAAAGTCCTCCTCCGGGTTCTCGCTCCCAACATGGCTGACAGTTTCTGGACCCGTCCTCCTTCGGAAGCATGTGCAGGCCCATAAGTCGGATCCTTTGGTCGAAAGGGTCCAACTCCTACATGCAAACCCGCAGCAGGCCTATGTGGCACACAGTCTCTGGGACACAGCACCCCTGGATCACCATCCACAGCCCCCGACCTGACACCGCCCCCCCCGCTCCCCCCCCCCGGGTTGCCTCATTCCCCCTGCACCACTCATCCTCCCCCCAGCGAACCTCACTGCAACCCCCGCCCCAGGAGGATCGTTCTCCAATTGGTTACACTCAGGGGTGGTGAAGATGAGGACAACATGCTTCCGGAGTCACAGGTGACCAAGTCGGCGCCCACATCACCACCAGGACTGAGGCGATCGCAGAGGAGGTTCAAGCCCCCCGACAGACTTAACTTGTAATTATTTTTCCACCACCCCCGCCAGACTCTTTTTTAACAGAGGGTGAATGTGGTAGTCACCACTAGCAGTATTTTATGTCTTACGGTAAGAAACGTATAATAGAGGTACAGGGGGAAATCCTTGCCTGCTGGCTCCGCCCAGTAGACGGCGTATAAATGTGTGTGCCCGCCGGTGCTGCAGCCATTCTGGTGGCAGCTACAGGAGGCACAACATCTTTGCTCAACAAAGCCTCGATTATTCCACTACTCTCGTCTTTGTGGTAATTGATAGTGCATCAGCACGCGACAGCCTTCCGGCCTGAACATCAAATTCAACAACTTCAGATGATCAGCTCTACCTTGACCCATTTGTTTTCATTTCATTTTAACAGTCCTTTACCATTTCTTTTTCTCTTAATATACATTTAATTTCCCCCCCCCCATCTTATCCACCTTTCCTCTTTGCTTCCTCTCCCGCCACACCTACAGTTCATCCAGTTCATCCTCTGATGTTAGTTTCCCTGCTGTTTGACCTTTCACATCTTTTATTCTCTCTGGGGACTGCCATTAGCACTCTCTCCCCTTAGTTTCTGTGGCCATTATCACCCGGTTTCCCTGGGATTCTGTGGCTATGACACATCTTTCATTCTCACTCCACGGTATAAATATTTCCCACTTTCTCTGTCTGTTAGCTTTGATGTGGAGATGCCAGCATTGGTCTGGGGTGAGCACAGTAAGAAGTCTTACAACACCAGGTTAAAGTCCAACAGGTTTGTTTCAAACACTAGCTTTCGGAGCACTGCTCCTTCCACAGGTGAATGATTTCATAGCATTTACAGTTTAGAAGGAATGCCATTCGGCCCATCGAGTCTGCACCGGCTCTTGGAAAGAGCACCCGACCCAAGGTCAACGCCTCCACCCTATCCCCATAACCCAGTAACCACACCCAACACTAAGGGCAATTTTGGACACTAAGGGCAATTTATCATTGCCAATCCACTTAACCTGCACATCTTTGGACTGTGGGAGGAAACCGGAGCACCTGGAAGAAACCCACGCACACACGGGGAGGATGTGCAGACTCCGCACAGACAGTGACCCAAGCCGGTATCGAACCTGGGACCCTGGAGCTGTGTAGCAATTGTGCTATCCACAATGCTACTGTGAAGAGGTATGCTCCAGAAACATATATATAGACAAATTCAAAGATGCCAGACAACGCTTAGATTGTGAGCATTTTCAGGGAATTAAATCTTTACAGATCCAGAGATAGGGGTAACCCCAGGTTAAAGAGGTGTGAATTGTCTCAAACCAGGACAGTTGGTAGGATTTCGCAAGCCCAGGCCAGATGGTGGGGGATGAATGTAATGCGACATGAATCCCAGGTCCCGGTTGAGGCCGTACTCATGTGTGCGGAACTTGGCTATAGGTTTCTGCTCAGCGATTCTGCATTGTTGTGCATCCTGAATGCCGCCTTGGAGAACACTTACCCAGAGATCAGAGGCTGAATGCGCTTGACTGCTGAAGTGTTCCCCGACTGGAAGGGAACATTTCTGCCTGGCGATTGTCACGCGATGTCCATTCATTCGTTGTCGTAGCATCTGCATGGTCTCGCCAATGTACCACGCTTCGGGACATCCTTTCCTGCAGCGTATGAGGTAGACAATATTGGCCGAGTCGCACGAGTATGTACCACGTACCTGGTGGGTGGTGTTCCCATGTGTAATGGTGGTATCCATGCCGATGATCTGGCACACCTTGCAGAGATTGCCATGGCAAGGTTGTGTGGTGTCGTGGTCTCTGTTAGCTTTGACAAAGATGCTACCAGACTTGCTGAGATTTTCCAGCATTTTTTCTTTCGTTTCATGCATTTCCTGGGTGTGAACCAAATCATGTCATTGGGTGTGGGTGGGTAGCGTGGTTGGATCTCAAATCGAGATCTTCCCCTTGCAAATCCTGTTCTGGCCCTCACGTGGGTTTTAGCAGCCATAACGGGATTTGTGCCCATGGCGAACAGACCCAAAATATCACGTTCCTTCACACAGTCGTTGAAAAATTAACCTCACTTGGAAATTGTGATGCTTCGGTTTAGTTTTTTTATACCATGGTAGAAATATTTGATCTTATAATGTACTGGAAACATTGCAGGATTATGTAGTTTTGAACAGAGTGCTTGGTGGCAATGCAATACACTAAATAGGCTGGGCCAGCACTTGTTCCCCATCCATAACTGCTCTTGAACTGACTGGTTTGCTGGGTCATTTCAGTTGGGGGTAACTAAGAATCAACCACTTCACTGTGTGGGTCTGGAGACACATGTAGGTCAAACCAGGTAAGGACAGCAGATTTCCTTCCCTGAAGGACATTAGTGAACCAGATGGATTTTTACGACAATCGGCAATGGTTTCATTGGTCATCATTAGACTTTTAATTCCAGACTTTTAGTGAATTCAGATTTTACCATTTGCTGGGATTGAAACCAGGCACACCAGAGCATTATCCTGGGTATCTGGTTACTCGTCCAGTGACAATACCACTACACCACCGCCAATTATGATGCTGTTACTGCCATTACTATTTAAAGACACTGCATAAGTCAAACTGATATAAATGTTGAGATGTTTACGAGCCAGGCTATGGACTGTTCAATATTTAAGATGATTGACTCAATCTAAATTCAGAAAATCCTACTATATATGCTCAGGGTCGATAAAATAGTCCATACTTTAATTCTTGAGAATGGCTTGAAGTAGTATAAAGACAAAGGACCAGATTTTGTTGCAAGATGGTTTTTATAATGGCATTCTCCATTATTTCTGTGGCAAAATGTTAAAAGTACCAAATAATTATATACTCATGGGCATCTGGGACCAGAGAGAACAGGGCAAGCAATTGTCCATTGTCTTGAATCTCCTCAACCAATCAGATTTATGGATTGTAAAATAACGAGTTCTGAGGAGGCAATATAAATGAGGGTGAATTCAATGTCAAGTCAGAGAGAAATAAGGTGCAGGGAAAAATATTGAACTGAGAGAGAAAAAGAAAAAAAAAGACTCTGGAAATTAAAGTAAAAGTAAAGTTGACATATTAAAAATTTTCAAAAATTAATACAGAAGAAATAAGAGTCCACACTTAATTTTCAATGCCAGTGATGTTGATTACTTTTAATTATCACATTGTAAGTATAATATGATAAAGATATACTTAGACTGGAACGGACTTAATTTCTGCAATGAGTTCAATTTGTCTCAACTGTGCAAAGACGGGGCGGGATTCTCCGACCCCCTGCACCTCGGAGAATATCGAGGACCGGCACAACGCAATGGGCCCTGGGGCCGCCCCAATTCTCCGGGCTGGGTGGGCCAAAGAGTCCCGCTGATGTGAACACGGGTCACACCGGCGTAAATCAAACTACATATTTAATGACGTCAACCAGTCGTGCTGGAGGGTCTGGGGAGGGGGGGATGGGGAGTGGAGGGAGGGTCTGGGGAGGTGTCGGAGGGGCTGGGGAGGGGGAGGGGCTGGGGAGAGGGGGAGTGGCTGGGGAGGGGGGACAGGCTGGGGAGGGGGAGGGCCTGGGGGGCTGGGGAGGGGGGAGGGACTGGGAAGGGGGAGGGGCTGGGGAGTGGGGGAGGGGCTGGGGAGGGAGGGGGGAGAGGCTGGGGAGGGAGGGAGGGGCTGGGGTGGGGATGGGGAAGGGGCTGGGGAGGGAGGGGGTTTGGGGAGGGTGTGTGATAGAGAGGGTGTGTGCCAGGGACATGAGGTGGGGGGGGGGGGGGTTGGGAGGTTGCGTGCCGGGGAAAAGAGGGGGGTTTCGGGAGTGTGCGTGCCGTGGAGGAAGGGGGGTGGGGAGGGGGCGTGCTGGGAATGAGGGGGGTGTTGGGGAGGGTGCGTGCCGAGGAGGAGGGGGGGGTGTGGGGAGGGGGCATGCTGGGAAGGAGGGGGGGGTTGGGGAGGGTGCGTGCCGAGGAGGAGGGGGGGGGGGGGTTGGGGAGGGTGCATGTTGGGGAGGGGGTGCGGGTGTCCGCCTGGCCATGTGGCAGCTGGCAACAGTCGCAACCATGCAGTCCATGGCACCTGGCTACGGGGCGGGGGTATGGGCAATGATGACATGTCGTCTATTCCCCCCCACCCCCACCCCCCAACCCCTGCAAGCCGTTATGTTTGGTCATCACACAGCCATGTTGGCCACCGTGGCGGGAGCCTCACGTGTACATGTTGCCCTGGGGGGGCTGGAGCAGGAGTCTGCCAGGGAGGGGGCGGAGGTTGCCGCAGAGGAGCGTGCCGCAGGGAGGCAGGTGGCAGCTGCCCAGGCTGGAGGGCTGCCCGAACAACAAAACAAGGAGGAGGAAGTGGTGGTGCTGCCACAGTGACAGAGACGCCCGAAGAGGCCCTGTGTGTACCGGCCCCGCTCGTCGTACTAGGACCTCACGGACCAGGCATGCAGGAGGGGACTCCGGATGAGCTGGGAAACCGTCACCCATGACTGCTACATCCAGTTCCCTGTGGACCGGGCCAGCCAGGATGCCTGGGCTGCGGGCTTGACTGCCGTGGTCAGGATGCCCATGGTCCAGGGCACGATCGATGGGATGCAAGTCGCCGTGATAACAGGGCCGTGTTCATGAATAGGACCTATTCCATGAACATGCAGGTGGTCTGTGACCACCGCGTGAGGATCCTGCACGTCTGCGCCTGGTACCTGGACAGTATACATCACTCATCCGTATTGGCACAATTTCATCGCCACCATGTTCGAGGGACACCCCCCCCCCAACCCCCCAGCTGAGGGGCTGGTTGCTGGGCGACAGGGGTTACCCGTTGCGGTCTTGGCTGATGACGCCTATACGGAGGCCACAGACTGACGTGGAGAACCGCTACCACAATGCCCATGCAGCAACCAGGGGTGTGATAGAGAGGTTTGGGCTACTGATGCGCTTCAGGTGCCTGGACCGTTCTGGAGGGGCCCTCCAGTACCATCAGATAGGGTCGGTTTCATCATTGTGGTCTGCATCCTGCACAACATAGCCCAGCAGCGTGGTGATGTGCTGCAGGCAGAGGAGGGGGAAGGGGAGGAGCAGCAAGATGAGGCACAGACCTCTCTAGATGAGGAGGATGAGGGCAGTGGTCAGGACAGACGGGCTGGACACGGAAGGGAGGCTGCCCACCGTTACCGGCTGAGCCAGCGGGCACGGGACAGGCTGATAGCCGCCCGGTTCACGGGCTAGGGGGGCTTTGGACTGCACACTACAGCACCAGCCGACCACCCTCACCCCACCCACCCAACACCAACCACCCTCACCCCACCCGTATGCACACCACCCCTCCATTGCACATCCACCTGCGGCACAACAGGCCGGGCTCACACGGTCGCCGGTAGAAGCGTGTCCATTGGAGACCATGGAGGATGATGACAACCTGCTCTGCGATGAGTTCCTGGCTCTACATCGTTGGGCAATGTCTGACCCATGGCCGCAGTGCCACCCTCCACCCAGACCGTCCCTGCATACGGCCGTGACACTGCAGCGCACGGTCCCGTTGTCTGCCCGGGGGGATGGCGAGGTCGACCCGGGGGGGAGGCGGGGCACCCTCACCTGAGGCCGACGTTCTATCACCCCTCACACACACACTAGCGCTCACCTCACACCACACCGCCGCACGCATCGGACAGAGCACAAAGGCAGCTTCTGTAGGTGTGAAAGTAATTTTAATAACAAACAGTTCATACACGTGCCCTAGCCCCAGAACTAATCTGTGCCCTGCACCTGTGCCAACTTACTCAGTGTTTAATGTTTTGGCCTTACGGGCCCTATGACTACGTCTTGGTGGTTTCCCAGATAGTACAGCAGAACTGGAGGTGGACTCCTGCGATTCCTGCCCTGTGACTCGGGATTCCTTTGGCGGCCATTTCCAGATGGGCCAGGCTGCGGCTCGGATGACTGGGATGGCGAGCTGCCAGCCTGTCTTGCCTGTTGCCCACCAGATGCACCTGGACGGAAGGGGGGGAGTGCGAGGTATTGCGGTGTTCCGGGACCTCCCCTATAGGGGGAACCAGAACGGGCCCCAGCACCTCTTCCATCCTCGGGGTTCCGATGGCCCCCGGCCCTCTACATGGGATGGGAATGCGAACGGACCGAGCACCTGACGCCCCCACGACACCTGGCGCTGCCAGACCTGGAGACCCGTCCTGGTATCAACAAGGGTCTGTAAGTTTGCAGCCATGGAGCTCAGGGGGTTGGCCATCCCTGTCTGTGTCTGGGCGGCACCGACCAGCTTCTGAGCAATGGCGCCGATGCCCTCAGCGATGGCCTGCAGAGACTGGGCCACTGCCTGCTGGGACTGTGTCATGGCCTGCAGAGACTGGGCCATTCCCTGCTGAGAGCTGTTGAGCTCCTCTGTGATCTGTGATCTGCTGCTGGCTCTGGCACATGGCTGCCTGTGAGAGGGCAGCCATGTCCTGGGCCACGGACGCCGCCTGCACGGTAAGCCCCACACCTTGCACACTGCGACCCATGTCTGACACCATCGCACCCATTGCCTCCACCGTGGACGCCACCCGTGCGGTGTCAGCCTGGGTGGCACGCATGACCGGCACTGACCTGCACCTGCACGCGGATGGATTCCTCCACCTTCGTCTGCAGCTGCCGCAAGCCGTCCGCCACCCTTTCGGTCGTCTCTTGGTCCATGACTGGGGGTCCGTGTCTATGGGTGGGTGTGGTAACTCCAGGAACCCGGGACCCATCTAGGTGGCAGATGGTTGCCTGTGCCGGTCTGCCCTCCGACCACCCGGCCCCTCAGCTGCTCCTGCCTCCACCTGCTGTACCGGGACGGCTGTGTTGTGCCCACCAGTTAGTGTCCCAGATGCTTCATCACTAAAGTGCCCAACTGAGGTGAGTGTCTCTGCGATTGTGGGGAGTGGAGGAGATAGCAGTGGTGTAATGGTGTGCTTCTCATCCGATCCGAAGCCCGGGGTCCCCTGGAATGGTGATTCCTGTCCATCCGTCCCCTGTGTGTGGGTGTCCTGTGTGTCGGTGTCCTGGGCGTCGGTGTCCTGTGAGTTTGGGTCCTGTGTGTTAGGGCCCTGTGCATCAGTGTCCTGGGTCGGCTGTGACGGGGGCCTGTTGATGTGGCTGCCCTCCTCGTCGCTGGATGTGGCTCGCCAAGCATTGCCGTACTCGCACCAGATGTGGGCGGCGTCCGTCTGGTACTCTGGTTCTGTCCCTGGCTCGTGGCCGCCCTGGCACGTCCTGGGGACATCGTATGCCTGATGGGCCGCGTCTGTTCCCACTTCCCCCATATCCCCCCTCCCCCGATATCCCCCCTTCCCCATATCCCCTTCCCCCATATCCCCCTTCCCACATATCTCCCATATGGGGAATATGGGGGAAGGGGGATATGGGGAAGGGGGAATATGGGGAAAGCGGAGATAGGGGGAAGGGGGATATGGGGGAATGGGGGATATGGGAGGACATGGGGGGATATGGGGGAAAGGTATATGGGGATATGGGGAAGGGGGGATATGGGGAAGGGGTGATATGGGGAAGGGGAGATAGGGGATATGGGGGAATGAGGGATATGGGGGAAAGGTATATGGGGAAGGGGGTATATGGGGGAATGGTGATATGGGGAAGGGGGATATAGGGGGATATGGGGGGCTATAGGCGAAGGGGATATGGGGATATGGGGGGAAGGGGTATATGGGGGAAGGGGATATGGGGAAGGGAGATATGGGGAAAGGGGGATATGGGGGAAGGGGCGATATTGGGGAAGGAGGTATGGGTGAACGGGGATCTGGGGGAAGGGGCCTATGAGGGAAGGGGGAAAGGAGGGCAGGCAGTGGGGGGTCTCACTTGGCGCGGCGGGCGGCCATTTTGCCGGGTCTCCGGGGAGAGGGGGCGCGTGTGGAGTGACGCCACGCGGCGTAAATGACAGCACGCGTGTCCGCGATGGGTGACGCCGTCACGAATGGCATCACGCTGCTACTAGCCCACTCACAGCCGGAGAATTTGCGACGTTTTGGGGGGCCCGGCGCTGGACTGATTCGCACCGTTTTTGGTGCCGGTTTCAGGTCATCGCACCAATCCACGGAGAATCCCACCCAGGAACTTTATGCCATTCATTACATTTCAGTGGTGAGCCACTTGAGACAGCAAGGTGCCATTTTTGCATTCTAACTGCAGAATGGCACAGCTCAGACAGCAGCTTTTAGATATTTGACTTTAACTATGCGTTTACCCCTTGCCTGAATTTGCATTACTTCATACATAAATGACAAGCATTATTAACCTTACCATTATCTTGATGGAAAAACAGGGCCAACAATTTTTTGGCACATGGATAAATTCACATTTTCTTATTCTTGTACTGTGACTAGGGGTATTACGGTACCTGGGAGTGCGTGCTGCCATTGGTGCAGAGGGCTCGCTGCCCATTGGTCCAAGAATCATGTCCTCTGTATTCTCATTGGTCGAGAGGAAGGTAGCTCCGCCTGCGAGGCGGGGTATAAGAACCCGTGTTCCCCAGCAGCCAGGTAATTCCTGTACTCCTGCTGCTGGGCACACTTCTTGCTGATTAAAGCCGTCGCTTCGGCTCATCCCTTCGTACCGTGTCCATTGATTATGCATCAATTTAATCAGCAAGATTTTTAAAGGATGGAGCTTTGATTCAAGCCGGAGTGTCTTCGACTCAGCCCCCACGCAGCGAATGCAACAGCCATATTTAAGCACTGGCTGGCTGGCTTCAACAGTTACCTTAGCACGGCGGAAAACGTCCCGACGAAGGAGCAGAAACTGCACATTCTCCACTCGTGCATCGGCACCGCCACATATACGCTCATTGAGGACACAACAGACTACGACGCGGCTATGGACCTACTCAAAGGACACTTTATACGGCCGGTTAATCATGTCTACGCTCGGCACTTATTAACCAGAAGGCAACAGATCCCCGGTGACTCACTGGACGAATTTTACTGTGCCCTCCTTGTGCTGGGGAGGAACTGCGGCTGCCCACAGGTACCTGCTGCTGAGCATACCGAACTTCTGATCAGGGAGCCTTCGTTGCAGGCATGCAGTCCTCGCAGATCCGCCAGAGACTGTGAGAAAGGGAAACCTTAAGCCTCATGGAGGCACTGGCCCTCGCTACCTCCCTAGATGTCACAAACCGAAACGCACGCTCGTACGCCCCCGACCGCGCGGCGGCCCCCTGGGCAGTGTGGAATTCAGTGTCTCTCTCCCCCACGGACTCAGACTCCTCCCAGGCCTGCGCCGCAGGGCGCCCCGCAAAACCCGCGGGGCCCCGCTGCTATTTCTGCGGCCAGGCGAAGCACTCCCGACAATGTTGCCCAGCCCGTTCCGTAACCTGCAAGGGCTGCGGGAAGAAAGGCTACTTTGTAGCCGTCTTCCGGGTAAAGACGGTCGCTGCGATCCCAGGCAGCGACCTCGGGACTCCCCCTTCTCTCTCTTCAGGGGCCCCGTGTGGCCCACGGATCTCGCTGCCCCCATCCCCCAACGCCACGTGCGATCTCCGGGCGCTGCCATTTTATGCCCCCGATGCCACGTGCGACCCCCGGGCGCTGCCATTTTGTCCACCCCCCAACCATGTGTGGCTGATGAGCGCCGCCATCTTGGATCGGCACCGAGGACCCCGCAGGTGACTTCTCCCTGCCTATGAAGACTCCGACTATCTGCCATGACTCACTTCAGTCACTCTGGACCAGTCTTAACCCCGCAACCTCTCTACGGCAACAAAAAAGATTTTGCTCAACAGCCACGAGACGACCTGCCTGCTGGACTCCGGGAGAATGGAGAGTTTAGTCCACCGCAACATGGTAAGACACTGAGCTCTCCCTGTCTACCCGGTTAAGCAAAAAATCGCCCTGGCCTCTGGCTCTCATTCAGTAGAGATCACGGGATGTTGCATAGCGGACTTCACGGTCCAGGGGAGGGAGTTTAAAAATTATAGGCTATACGTCCTCCCTCACCTCTGCGCGGCAGCACTCCTGGAGTTAGACTTCCAGTGTAACCTCCAGAGCCTAACATTTAAATTTGGCGGCCCCATGCCCCCCCTCACTGTCTGCAGCCTTGCGACCCTCAAGGTCGATCCCCCGTCCTTGTTTGCAAACCTCACCCCCGGATTGCAAACCCGTCGCCACCAGGAGCAGACGGTACAGTGCCCAGGACTGGACCTTCATCAGGTCCGATGTCCAACGGCTTCTGAAGGAAGGGGTCATCGAGGCTAGCAACTGGCAAGCACACGTTCTGGTGGTAAAGACCGGAGAGAAGAATAGGATTGTCATAGACTCCAGTCAGACCATCAACAGGTTTACGCAGCTGGACACGTACCCTCTCCCCCGTATATCCGACCTGGTCAACAGGATCGCGCGGTACAAGGTCTTCTCCATGGTGGACCTCAGGTCCGCCTACCACCAGCTCCCCATCCGCACAAGCGATCGCAAGTAAACTACGTTCGAAGCGGACAGGCGACTCTACCACTTTTTAAGGGTTCCCTTCGGTGTCACAAACGGGGTCTCGGTCTTCCAAAGGGAGATTGACCAAGTGGTCGACCAATACGGTTTACGGGCAACCTTCCCGTATCTTGATAATGTCACCATCTGCGGCCACGATCAGCAGGACCACGACACCAGCCTCCGCAAATTCCCCCAAACCGCAAAGCTCCTGAACCTGACCTACAACAAGGGAAAATGCGTGTTTAGCACCGACCGTCTAGCCATCCTCGGCTACGTAGTGCGTAATGGAGTAATAGGCCCCGACCCGGAATGCATGCGCCTCCTGATGGAGCTCCCCCTCCCCCACTGCCCCAAAGCCCTCAAGCGCTGCCTTGGTTTTTTCTCATATTACACCCAGTGGGTCCCCAATTACGCCGACAAAGCCTGTCCCCTCATCCAATCAGCCACATTCCCTCTGTCGATGGAAGCCCACCAGGCCTTCAGCCGCATCAAAGCAGACATTGCAAAGGCAACGATGCGCGCCATCGACGAGTCCTTCCCCTTCCAGGTCGAGAGCGACGCGTCCGATGTACCCTCAACCAAGCGGGCAGACCCGTGGCCTTCTTCTCCCGTACCCTCCATGCTTCCAAAATCCGCCACTCCTCAGTTGAGAAGGAAGCACAGGCCATAGTTGAAGCTGTGGGGCATTGGAGGCACTATCTGGCCGGCAGGAGATTCACCCTCCTCACAGACCAACGGTCAGTGGCCTTCATGTTTGACAACGCACAGAGGGGCAAGATAAAGAACAACAAGATCTTGCGGTGGAGGATCGAATTGTCCACCTACAACTACAACATCTTGTACCGTTCTGGGAAGCTGAATGAGCCTCCTGACACCCTGTCCCGTGGCACCTGTGCCAATGCACAAGTGAACCACCTCCGATCCCTCCACGCGCACCTATGCCACCCGGGGGTCACCCGCTCCTTTCACTTTGTAAAGACCCGCAACTTGCCCTACTCCATTGAGGAGGTCAGGACAGTCACTAGGGACTGCCACATCTGCACGGAGCGCAAGCCGCACTTCTACCGCCCCAAAAAAGCGCATCTGATAAAGGCTTCCTGCCCCTTTGAACGCCTCAGCATGGACTTCAAAGGTCCCCTCCCCTCTACCAACCACAACACGTACTTCCTCAATGTGATTGGCGAGTACTCCCGCTTCCCATTCGCCATCCCCTGCCCCGACATGACCACACCCACCATCATTAAAGCCCTTCACACCATTTTCTCCCTGTTCGGATTCCCCGCTTGCATTCACAGCGATAGGGGGTCCTGCTTTATGAGTGATAAACTGCGTCAATTCCTGATCAGCAAGGGCATTGCCTCAAGCAGGATGACCAGTTACAACCCCCGGGGTAACGGACTGGTCGAGAGGGAGAACGGTACGGTCTGGAATACCGTCCTGCTGGCCCTATGGTCCAGAAATCCAGTCTCCCGCTGGTAAGAGGTCCTCCCTGATGCCCTTCACTCAATCCGGTCACTACTTTGCACATCCACTAACCAAACTCCCCACGAACGGCTTCTCGTTTTTCCCAGGAAGTCTTCCTCAGGGACCCCACTCCTTACCTGGCTGGCTACCCCCAGGCCCATCCTGCTCCGGAAACACGTGTGGGTGCACAAGTCGGACCCGTTGGTCGAGAGGGTCCAGCTGCTCTACGCGAACCCGCAGTACTCGTATGTGGAGTATCCCAATGGCCGACAGGACACAGTCTCCCTATGGGACCTGGCACCTGCCGGATCCCCGCCATCGCTCCCGGCGCCAGCCCCCCCAACCCCCCTCCAGCCGCAACTGCTTCCAGCAGGCGCTCTCCCCCTGGCCCGCCAACACCCTTACCCGCGCCGCCTAGAGGACTCCTGCTGCTGGGCACACTTCTTGCTGATTAAAGCCATCGCTTCAGACTATCCCTTTGTTTCGTGTCCATTGATTGTACATCATGTACTATATTCATAAATACATATACACATATATACTATATGTAAAATATGTACATTTATCTATAGTTTAAGCTCCTGACCATAGAAAATGTGTTCATGTGAAAAAGCATTATAACAGAGTAACATAAAATACAAAAACTATCACATTTATATCTCTCTTATTTTACAAAATTAAAAATGCTGTTTAAAACATAAACTGTATAAATTTGGACATTGGTATGTAGTCACAAAGCAGCTTGGCACAGTCGTCTTCATGACAACAAGCAGCATTCACTAAAAAAGTAAATTGATCTTAAAATTTTAATGATGTTCCCAGCTCAACCTTTCTAAAATATTGATTGGGCTCAGCTGGAGTACTGTTTACAACTCTGGGCTTTTCATGTCAAGCTTTTGGAGAGAGGGTTGAGCATACTTCCTAGAATGGTGAAGGACTTCAGTTACATGGGAAGGTGAGAGAAGCTGGGATAGTTTTCTTTAAAGTAGAGAGGGGTATGATTCGAAGCGTTCAAATTTATGAAGAGTTTTGATAGAGCAGATAGGAAGAAACAAATACAGCTGGCAGGAAGGTCAATAACCAGGTGGCAGGAAGGTCACGAACCAAAGAGGTAAGATAACAAGAATGAAGAAGCATGATTAAGAGGAATAATTTAGCCAACAAGTTGTTATCATCTGGAAGGCACTGTAAAGGTGGTGAAGTACATTCAATAGTAACTTTCAAAAGGGAATGGATGCATGCTTGAAAAGGAAAAATATGAGATATGGGGAAAGTGCAGGAGAATTTGTCTAATTGTTTCGCCTTCTCAAGGAGCAGGTATGAGCATAATGGGCTGAATAGTCTTCTGTGCTGCATAATTCCATTATGCTATAATTAATCATTCTTTTTTATAACGTTACTGTAGATTAAGGTAGTTCCTTTCTCAATGGGTACTTTGACTTTTTTGTGGCTCTCCGTGCATTGCCACCTTGATGTGACAGAGAAGCTTTAGAGCTTTGATGATTCTTTGAGCAATGTTGTCCAGAGTTCCTTGCTCCTGGTAGGGTCACCAATGGAGGCTAGGGCAGGGAAAGGTGGCGAACAAAGTATGGTCCAAAAAAGACCACAATGGAAGAACAGGTGAAAGAATTTGGCAGGAAATCTGCGGTCCCACCCACGGCAGGATATGTCATGGATGGTCCGGAAAATTTGGAGAGGCAGCCAAAGGTCATAGAATATTGAGTTTTACAGCACAAAAAGAGGCCCTTCTGCCCATCACATCTGCGTTGACCATCAAGCACATAACTATTATAATCCCATTTTCTAACACTTTATCCGTAGCTGTATATGCAATGGAATTTCAAGTGCTGATTTAAATACTTCTTAAATGTTGTGAGGGTTCCCACCTGTGACATCCTTTCAGGTAGTGAGTTCCAGATTCCAACTACCCACTGGGTGAAAAGGTTTTTCCTTACATCTCCCCAAACCTCCTGCCCATTACTTTAAATCTATGCCCCCTGCTTATTGACCCCTCCAGTCAACATGCTGACAAAGGAAGTTATGGATTGTATCAAATTAAAAGAAAAGGCTTACAAAGATGCTAGAAATAGTAGTAAACCTGACAATTGGGAGGATTTTAGAATACAGTGAAGGAGAACCTAGAAACTCATAAAGAAAGGAATAATAGAACATGAATGTAAGCGAACAAAAAAAATCAAGATGGATTGAAAAAGATTCTGTAGGTCTGTAAAAAGGAAACATTTGGCGAAGATTAATGTGGGTTCATTACTGGCAGTCAGGAGACTTTTTAATGAGGAATAGTTAACTGGCAGAGAAGAAAAATTATTACTTTGTGTCAGTTTTAACTGAGGAAGATACAAGAACTCTCCCAGAATTAGAAATCCAAGGGATTACGGAGAATAAGGAATTGAAAGAAAAATTAGAAAGAAAGTTGTGTTGGAGAAATTAATGAGACTGAAGGTTGATAGGTCCCCGGGACCTTATATTGCACATCCAAGACAATTAAAAGAGATAGCTATGGAGATAATGAACACATTGGTGATCATCTCCCAAAATTCTATAGATTCTGGAATGGTTCCTGCAGATTGGAATGTAAATGTCATCCCACTGTTTAAGGAGAGAGCAAAGGGGATCAACAGACCTGTTGTCCTTATATCAAATGTAGGGAAAATGCTGGAATCTTTTATTAACGGTGTGATAAATGGATACTGAGATAATGATGATCTAACTGAGTATAGTCAACACGTATTTATGAATGAGAAATCATGGTTGATGAACTTGTTGGAGTTTTTTGAGGATGTGGCAAACAGAATTGATAAAAAGGAATTGGTGGACACCTTGGGCTGGATTCTCCACCGGCGGGATGCTCCATTCTGCCGGCAGCCCAAGGGTTTCCCGACGCCGTGGGGCTGCCCCACAATGGGAAACCCCATTTACCAGCTGGTGAAATGGAGCATTCCGTCGGAGTGCTAAACCAGAAATCTGGCGCGGCCGGACGGAGAATCCAGCCCCGTCTATTTGGATTTTCAGAAGGCCTTTGATAAAGTCCCCCAAAGCAGGTTGATTGGTAAAATGAAAGCACAAGAGATTGGAGGGAATATACTGGCATTGATTAAGGATTGGTTAACAGACAGAAAAGCAGGCGTAGGAGTAAACAGGTTATTCTTGCATTGGCAGGCTGTGACTGGTGCGGTATTGCAAGGATAAGTACTTGGGCCCCAGATGTTCACAACATATATCAATGATTTGGGATGGGGATCAAATATAATATTTCCCACTTTGCTGATGTCACAAAGCTAGGTGGGAATATATATGAAGAGGAAGATGCAGAGCAGCTTCGAGAGGATTTAGTGAGTGGGCAAGGTCATGGCAGATATAATATAATGTGGAAAATGTGAGGTTATTCACTTTGGCAGGATGAAGAAATGTGCAGAGTATTTTGTAAATGGTGAGAGATTCGAAAGTGTGGTTTTACAAAGGGGCCTGATTATCCTCATCAATAAGTCATTGAAAGCTAACATGCAGGTGCAGCAAACCATTAGGAAGGCGAATGGCATCTTAGCTTTTATCACAAGAGGTTTTGAGTACTGGAGTAACAGATTCTGGTGTACTGTATGCAGCTTTGGTCCCCTAACCTCAGGAAAAATATTATTCCCATCGACGGTGCGCCCCGAATGTTAACTGGAACATGTGGTGCAAATGTTTAGCACATTTGGCTGTTGACTGAAATG
Organism: Scyliorhinus canicula; assembly: GCF_902713615.1. NCBI lineage: Eukaryota > Metazoa > Chordata > Chondrichthyes > Carcharhiniformes > Scyliorhinidae > Scyliorhinus > Scyliorhinus canicula. The sequence continues at coordinate 74,131,582 of NC_052162.1, read as the reverse complement.
TTGCTGGTTCAAGACCACCCAAGGTGTTTTCTCTAATATCGGGCGGCACGGTAGCACAGTGGTTACCACTGTTGCTTCACTGCACCATGGTCCCAGGTTTTTTTTTACAGAAAATATAAAACATAACGACAAACAATGAAATGCAACAAAATAACCCATAAGAACTGTAACACCCCCAGACCTTATCTGGCTTGGGTCACTGTCGTTGCAGAGCCTGCACGTTCTCCCTGTGTCTACGTGAGTTTCCTCCAGGTGCTCTGGTTTCCCCCCACAAGTCCCGAAAGAAGCGCTTTTAGGTAATTTGGACATTCTGAATTCTCCCTCTGTGTACCCGAACAGGCACCAGAATGTGGCGACCAGGGGCTTTTCACAGTAACCTCATTACAGTGTTAACGTAAGCCTACTTGTGACAATAAAGATTATTGTTATTACTTTTAGATTTGTTCCTGGAATGACAGGACTGTCCTCTGAAGAGAGATTAGAGAAACTGGGCCTGTATTCTCAAGAGTCTTGAAGAATTAGGGGTGATCTCATTGAAACCTACAAAATGTTTAAAGGGATAGACGAGGTAGATGCAGGTAAGATGTTACCCCTGGTTGCAACATCTAGAACCAGGGGGCACAATTTCAAATTAAAGGGGAAGCCACTTAAGACCAAGATGAGGAGACATCTTTTTACTCAGAAGGCTGCGAGTCTTTGGAATTCTCTGCCCCAGAGTGTTGTGGAAGCTCAGTCATTGAGCATGTTTGAAGCAGAGAGTCACAGATTTCTAAACACCAATTACTTATAGGGAAAAGGGGACAGTGTAGGAAAAAAATCAATGAAGTGAATGATCAGCCATGATCGTATGAATGGTGGAGCAGGCGCGATAGACTTAAAGGTCTACTCCTGCTCCTGTGCTTCTTTATTCCTATGAGGACATTGCTGTAAAGAATCAGATGAAAATTAGCACCCCATAAGGAAATTGCGTGAACTTTTGAACCAAGATTAGGCACGTAACTTTGAATGGCTGGAAGTACAATAGGCCCCCTCACTGAAAAGTAGTGAAAGGCATAGCATACACAGACATCACCAGCAAATGGAACCTGTTTCTCGCAGTGGCATCACACTGGCAAAACTACACTTGCGTCACGTTGGCAGCAATTAGTGCCTAGTAGAAACCCTGAGTAGACATCATCCTTGAATTAAGGACAGCTGCTGCCAACATTACAATACAAACTGGCACAATAACCTGAAAGGTCTTCTTTAAGGCGACATGACAAAGATCCTGGAAAATGTTAACCCCTGAAAAAGTAGAGTTCTAAAGATTGCAAATATTTATTTTTTATGATCAGAGTTTTTGTTTGCATGATCAATTTTCTGTTTTTTTTTTCAGAAAGATACATGTCAAATACTCCAGCTGAAATGAAAATGTCAGTGACCATTAAAAAATATAGTGACCTTATTCTGTTTGAAGAAGCTCTTTCCAGTAATTATATAGCACTAGTGGTGGACAGGGAAGACAATGCATCAGCCATAGTGACAGAACTCAGACATAGTCTCATCCTCATCTTGATTCATCCGTGTTTTATTTTTAGTCACTGCCACAACCTTGTCTTTGTCAGTAGTGTCATCAGTATTCTTGTTGTAGAAATCTGCAATGTCCTTTCAGTCCCAATGGAGTGTCACGCCATGGAAAATGTCATCCAATATTAGCAGAGCATATGTAAGTCACTACAGCAGGGTTTTGCGGTTAGCACTGGAGAACAAAAAGGCCATGGGGGTATGCGCTGCCTCTGGAAATATAATGTTGTGCTTGCGTGTTGATAAGAAGAAAAATGCATAAGAGTTCAAAATCTCTTTTAAAAACTAGGGGCAGGCAAACACACTTGATAATGGGTGCAATCTAACGCGATCTCACGAGACGTCGCGATGTGAAGCCCAGCCATTGTGGGTCGGATCACGTTTTGGCAAATCTGTATATTAGAACAAGACAGCAGTCTCACTCCAATATCTTGTTCCCTGAGGTAACCAAGGCATGGGATCTAACTCCCTCACCTTGGAGACCTTGGTGAGACTGACGTTCAGTACTGGTAATCATAAATGGGGACAAGACTGAATGGCACTCGTCGGGATCTCCCAGTGGATTGCAGGCCCCCAGGTGGATGCCCTCTGGGCAGTGTGATACCCTGGCACTGCTGGCGCCACCTGGACACCTTGGTGTTATATTACGATTTTGTAATATATATATTAATCTTTTTGTCCAGCCGAGTTGTTGAAATATACATGGAGTCTTCTAGGTGATGACAAAATAATTTAATGAGTAATATGAAATAAACTAGTGAGTTCTTTTTACCTCAATACTGAATGAGTAAACAAACAATTAACTACAGATTAAGCTATTAAATAAGATAAAGCTATATACTAAGATCTGTCAATTTCTTCTCTCTAGCTGTTTCCATTCTGTACTCTCCACATGTCTAACACACACTCCTTAGGAAAGAGTGGGGAAACCTTTTTATAGGTCCTGGTAGTGTGGCCATCTAGTGATCATTTGCCTGCACTTGCTTAACATTACTTGATCATGTATTACTACATACAGAGATCACTACATCCCCCTTTTTGTAAACATTTTTCTTGTGTACACAAAAGAAAATTGTACTTAGAAATTCAATGCTTTATGCATAGTACAGCAAATACTTGGATCACTTTAAAGTTCATAGATTTAGTCTATATGGTTTTCGTGGGCCTCGTCGTATCGAAAAAGTGTTCAAGCTTGGAGCCTGAATTAGTTGTTGGTTAAGTACCAACAAGTCATCCTGAGGTGTTTAAATGGTCGAATCACTTTTGTTGTCTGATGTTGACTTTTCTTGTTTACTTTTTCTTGTGTTTGTGGTATTGATTCTGTATGTCATTTGCCTTGAAAACTGCTTTGCTTCTTTGTCTTGGAGCAAAAATGAATTCATGAAATTTGTTGGCTTGACATTTGGTTTGTCTGAACAATGCCCATGTTATGTTTCTACTGCTGGCATTGCTTTGGACTGTGCTGTAACATTGTCCTATATGTACAGAGTTGTACCATTTGTACAGGTTGTATTGCTATGTCTTTGCTGTTGTTTGTGTTGTTGTGCTCAGTAACTGTTCCTTGTGGATAATTTGAGTAATTCCCAAACTTCTCGGTATCAGTGCCCTTTGTGGTGTATTTTGATTTGAGGTTCGCATGAATGATCTGATGCTGCATTGATCTTGGTGACATCAGTCATTTCTGGTTGATTTGATTTCTCTGTGATTCCGTGGTACTCTTCTTCTCGAGTCATTTCTGGTTGATCTGCTTCATCTTTGATCCCTTGGTGCTCCTCTTCTGGAGTCAATGTCTTCATGATTTCATTTTATTGTCGGTTGTTTAGAGTAGATGAGGTTTCAATTGATCTGGTCTCACTGGATGTGGTCTTCCTTGGGTTGCTCTGTTCTTTTATACAGTCGAGCTGAGATCTGTCAGTCTCGCTGTGGTGTGGCACATCTTGTATGCTGATTGTGGTCACATACAGTGATTGGACATTCATTGTCTTCTTGTTGTGCAAATAGGGTGGATAGACCTTCATAGTCTTCTTTTTGTTGATTAAATGAGCTGGGTAGACTTTCATAGTCTTCTTCTAGTTGCTCAAATAATTTGGATAGACTTTCATAGTCTTCATGCATGATTGTCACTCTGGAGTCTTAAATTGCTTCCATTCTGGAGTCTGTCAATGATCTCTCTATGGAGGCTTCCATCGCTCTCTCTGTGGAGTCTTTCATCGCTCTCACTGTGGAATCATGCAGTGTTCTCTCTGTGGAGACGATCAACGCTCTCTCTACGGTCGTTCTGTGCTCTCTGGGTGGTATCGTTTTGTTCTTGGTTATTTGATAGGTTGCTGTCATCCAATGTATCAACGACATTGACTTGATGATTGTTTGTTGCTTGAAAGCTTTCTTAGTTGCTTGAAGAGCTTTCTTTGTTGCTTGAAGATCTGTTTTCGTTGATGCTTCAATCACTCCGACAAAGAATGAATTTTACAAGTAGATTTCATCATCTTGGGAAAACTCTTGCAGTGATTTGACTTTTTCATCTTTCTCCATTGCTCTTACATTATAATTCTTTTTGTGTGTAGGTGAGAGATAGGTGTAAAAAAGAAATTCCATGATGTTCGCTGGAGATTAATTTTTTAATAGCTATTTTAAACGTAAGATCATTTTTGCGTAATAAGGCTTCTCTTAAAGATTAATCTGTTGTACCGTAGACAATTTGATCTTTCACTAGAGAGTCATGCAGATCAGCATAATTACAGGTCTGAGCTAGGAGTTTTAGATCAGTTATGAAGTTATTAACAGATTCTCCAATCTTTTGCACTCGCTTATGAAATCTAAATCGCTCCAATATTTTATTTGTCATTTGCAGTGATCATCGAATTTAGTGATTATCAGTTCAAATTTAGTTTTATCTTCGCCTGCAGCAAAAATAAATGAGTTGCAGATTTCAATTGCTGTTCTGCTAGGAACAGAAGCAAAGTGATTCGTCCAGCTTCTGAAGCAGTAATTAAATTGTTAGCTTCAAGATAAAGCTGGAATTGTTGTTTAAACAGTTTCCAATTTAGATTAAGGTTACCGGTTGTCTTCAGATGTCTGGGAGCCTGCACTTGGTCCATCGAAATTGATTTGTTGTCGAGGATTCGTTTGCTGAGATGACTTCAGCAGTTGAATAGTTAGTATCGGAAATTTATCTTCTTTGTTTGAATTTACTTCCTAGTCTTTCTTCAAGCTTATTCTTGCCTGGTACAATGTTGTATTATGCTTTTGTAATATATATATATTACTTTTTTTGTCTAGCCGAGTTGTTGAAATATCAACGTAGTCTTCCAGGTGATGAGAAAATAATTTTATGAGTAATATGAAATAAACTAGTGAGTTCTTTTTACTTCAATACTGAACTAGTAAACACACAAATAACTATAGGTTAGACTGTTAAATAAGATAATGCTATATACAAAGATCTGTTAACTTCTTCTCTCTAGCTGTTTCCCTTCTATACTCTCCACACTCCTAACACACTCTCCTTAGGATAGAGCAGGAAAACCTTTTTATAGGTCTTGGTAGTGTAGCCATCTAGTGATCATTTGTCTGTACTAGCTTAACATTACTTGACCATGTATTACTACATACATAGATCACTACACTTGGTACTGCCAGCCTGGCACTGCCAAGGTGCCAAGCTGATTTTTTGTGCGGAATGGCGATTGGACCAGAGGGTGCCATGCATGGGTGAGGGGTTTGTGGGGGGTTGGTCCGGGGACCTCTTACAGAGAGTTGGGACTTTAGGGATTTTCAGAGGTCGTATCGGGGGCACGAGAGATCGGGACTCCTGACGTCCAAAACTCTCCCTGCACTGAGGAATTTCGGCGAGTGGCGTTCCTCATTGCTGGAAATGGAACTAAGTATGATCTCGGCCACGCTTTCCCCACTGAGGCCCGCACTGTATCTAACTGGAGCCACGTTACATAATGTTGTGCTTCTCGGCATTGCGAGTGCCGGGAAACACATGGCTAAATGCATTCGCTATGGGACATAATTCCCGTTTTGTTCAATCACGCCCAAGATTTCACATTGCCCAATTCACATCCCAACCCTTGTTCATTTGCTGCTAAAGCTCTCGTCCATGCTTTTGGTACCTCAAGAGTTGACTATTCCAACACAACGTCAAAATACCACAGATGATGGAAATCTGAAATAAACACGGAAAATTCTGGCGACGCACAGCAGGTATTGAAGCATCATTGAAGAGAAACAAAGTTAACATTTCAGGGCGATGACTTTTCATCAGAACTGGGAAAAGTTAGAACAGTTAAAGGTTTTAAATCGGTCAAATGGGTCAGGAGGAGTCGTAATAAAACAACCAAAAGTTCTGTTAATGATACAAGGATGGGAAATATTACATGGCAAAAGGGACTGGCAATGGGACAAATAAAGAAAGAAAAGATATTACCAGAGCATAATATGCTGTCTGAAAGCAAAAGAAACAAAAGGAAAACAAAACTAAGACTGTAAAATGTAAAGAAGAGGGAACATTCTTATGGATGGCCTCCCATTTTCTGATCTCTGGAAACTTCAACTTCAACAAAACTCTTCTGCACCTATTCTGAATTGCACCTGATCCTATTCGCTCACACCCCTGCACTTATTGAACTACATTGGTTCCCTGTCCAGCAACATGCCGTCCCTCGTGATTTTGTCCCTCACTATCTCTATAATCTCCTCCAGCTCTACGTTCTTCCCAGACCTCTGAATGCTGGCTCTAGTGTATCTCAAATCTATGATGCTCCAACACTCGGTTGCCAAGGCCCTGAGCCATGGAATTTATTTTTTACACCTTTCTCCCTCACTAGCTTTTAAGATGTTCCTGAAATTACCTCGTTAATCAAGCTTTTGTTCAAGTTGTCCTAATATTTTGTTAAGTGGATCAGTGTCCGATTTTGCCCGGTAACGCTTTACTAAGTTAATGGCAAAATATCAATGCAAACTGTAGTGATCTCTGTCAGTCTAATTAGGAAACATAAACAAGATCTATCAAAGTCAACCATTCCCGTTTAATGGCTTTCCTGCTGGTCTAAGAAGAATTGATTAGCTATTTGCAAAAAATAATAAAGAAGAATTAATTGGCTTCTAAACCTTTCAGTTATGTACCATTCACCACAAATGCATTCCTATTGGTGCCTCAGGTTTAGATTGTTCTACAAAGCCAGAGATAGCAAGAGGGAATCACTTAAAATGATTGTTTCTCAGGAAGTCATCTCAGTAAGTGGACATTGTATCTATCCGTGGTATAGTAAATTGTTTATGTTGTATGACACTTAATGGTGATGGTTCCAATTTGCTCACAGCCAAATAATTTTTAAAATGTCTTCATTCATTGCTGAAATAGTTTGGCTTAACAACCATGTTAGCCCCTTTATAAACCTGTATCATTGCTATTTATTTTACCACCCATGCAGACACATATATTAATTTGATCTTACCCATTTATTTCATTCATTTCTTGCTGCCCCATTCTCGCTGCATTATTAAATTCCTCCAATTCCTCCAATGTATTTCCTAACAATATGTTGTTGTTGCATAGTATAGTTCTCCTCTCACTACATAACCTTACCTCAACTCACCTTGAGGAATTCCATCGGTGACCTGTGAGCAAACATTAGAAATTTACTGTACAGGAAAAGCTATTCAGCCCAACCAGTTAAAGCTGGTGTTTATGGTCCACATTAACCTCCTCCCACTTTCATCTTAATCTAATATATCCTTCTATTTCTTCCATCCCATTTACTTATTTAGCTTTTCGATAAATGCATCGGAGTTAATAGCCTCAACCATTTCATGTGGTAATGAGTTCAATATTGTTACCACCTTCTGTATGTTATATATTTTAATTGCTGCAAATATTATTATTTGAAACCAGGTAAAAAGCCCGTTTGCTTCATTTCAATATACACCAGATAATTAGGACAAACCCATGTCCTATTTAATTCTGTCACTGCTGTAATAATAATTTATTATGCAACTAAATGGGAGGACAATTGGATAACGCCAGTAATTGGGCATGGGAATCATAATACACGATTAACCTATGCCCAACGATGAAGAGAGCAGACAAAACATGTTGCTGACTGCGTGCGTGCTTCAGCAGGTGTCCAAGCTCATATGAGACCAGCAGCTGTCATGAATGCTGAACTTTGCAAGACAGTTCTGTTCTTAAGTCAAAGAAAAACAGAGCAAGGGCAGAAAGTTAGTCGGGGAAAAGACATTGGAAATGTGCAAATGAAGGGGAGGCAATGGCGTAGTGGTATTGTCACTGGGCTAGTAATCCAGAGACCCAGAGTCATGTTCTGAGGAACCAGGTTCAAAGCCTGCCATGGCAGATAGTGACATTTGAATAAATTTTTTTTTAAAATCTGGAATTAAAAGTCTAAAGGTGACAATGGAACCATTGTTGATTGTCGTAAAAACACATCTGGTTCACTAATGTCCTTTAGGGAAGGAAATCTGTCATCATGGAATCATAGAAAAGTTAAAGCACAGAAGGAGGCCATTCAGCCCATCTTGTCCATGCCAGCCCGAGGACACCCAGGTGCCCTTTCTGATCCCACCTTCCTGTACCCAATTCATAGCCCTGTAGCTTACAGCACTTAAGGTGCAGGTCCAAGTACTTTCTAAAAGAGTTTTGGGTCTCTGCCTCCACCGCTAACTCGGGCAACGAATTGAAGACACCAGCATAAAAAAGTTATTTCTCGCATCACCTCTACACCTTCTGCCTCTTATCTTGAATCTATGTCCCCGATTCTCAAATTCTCCATCAAGGGAAACAATTTTATCCTGTCTTCTCCATCTCTTCCCCTCATAATTTTGTACTCCTCAATTAAGTCACCCCTCAGCCTTCTGTGAACTAAGGAAAATAACCCCAACCTATCTAATCTCTCCTTGTCGCTACACTTTTCTAGCCCTGTCCTTACCTGGTCTGGCCTACATGTGACTCCAGATCCACATCAATTCTTAAATACCCTCAGGCATGGGCAATTAATGCTGGTCCAGCCAGCGATGCCCACATCCCATGAATGAATAAAAAGAAATAGCCGCAATTTTGGATTTAATGACTTTTCACGTTTTACATTGAGCGGGGGACAGGGAAATGTGGACTCGGTGTTGGTCTTCTACCCCTGGGATGACCTTGAAATAATGACAGGATTAGGCTGCAGATGGGTCTTGAGATGGTCAAGCCAGATATGCTGATGACGAGTCAGCCTTGTCAAGTGTATTTAAACTCCAGACTACTGGGGCGGGATACTCCGCCCCCCGCGGGGTCGGAGAATCGCCGGGAGCCGACGTCAATCCCGCCCCCGCCGTGTCCCGAATTCTTCGCCACCAGGGATTCGGCGGGGGCAGGAATCGCGCCACGCCGTTCGGCACCCCCCCCGGCGATTCTCCGGCCCGCAATGGGCCAAAATCCCGGCGCCGTCAATCCTCTCCCGCCGGCGGGAATCAAAACACCTACCTGACTGGCGGGACTGGCGGCGCGGGCAGGCTCCATGGTCCTGCTCCGGCGCATGCGTGGACTTACGCCGGCCAGCGAAGTCCTTTCGGCCCCGGTAGGTGTGACGCCAAAGGCCATCCATGCCAGCCAGCGGAGCACCAACCACTCCGGCACGGGCCTAGCCCCTCAATGTGACAATAAGCGATTTTCATTTTCATTTAATTTCATTAAAATAATAATCTTTATTGTCACAAGTAGACTGACATTAACACTGCAATTAAGTTATTGTGAAAAGCCCCTCGTCACCACAGTTCGGCACCTGTTCAGGTACACGGAGCGAGACTTCAGAATGTCCAAATTAACTAACGGCACATCTTTAAGGACTTGTGAGAGGAAACCGGAGCACCCGGAGGAAACCCACATAGACATGGGGAGAACATTCAGACTCCACACAGACAGTGACCCAAGCCGGGAATCGAACCTGGGAGCCTGGCGCTGTGACACAACTGTGCCAACCACTGTGCTGCACCGAAAAAAAAGGATATAAATATATTGACTATAAAGCACTTCAATATCTGCTGAGGCCAAGAAAGGCTCCAATAAACGATAACTTCTTTTTTTTCTTTACAAGTCATTTTTATGTTTCTATCTCCTGGGATTGCTTCGTTTAAATTAATTATTGCACTTTCATGTTACAACTTCTCTGCAAATATTTGATTGGATTCACAGGTTTATATTTTCCGATTTTGTAATTAAATTCGAGAAAGCGAGTCCTACTTTTTAAAGCAAAAGCCATTCAGCAATAAATCATGTTGGTCCAGTCAGTTGAAACTGGTTGGAACTTGCTTGACATTGTGAGTTATGAGTGAACAACGGTTCCTGATAGTGATCGAACATAAAGTGCAGATGTACCTCATCCCATGTTGAAACTGAAGCCTGTATGATTAGTCTCTTTATGTAACTGTTAAATATGCCTCTGTTAAATGTATGTGCTTTTCTTTAAGGAGAGAATTGACATCATTGATCATGCTGCATGTCTTAACGAACTACATATGCTTTTTGGATAAATATAGAATTAAAAAATTAATTCATATACTTCATCCTATTTTGGTTAGAACGTTATCTGAAGTTTTGAGAAGTAATTACTAAATGGAAGCTGTGAATAGAAGTTGACATTACGATTGATACTAAGATGAATATTAATAGCTTTGAAGTCAAAAAATATAGTTATGATCGCTAACAGCTTTAAAAATAGACTTGTTCTTAAAAATAAGAACATAAGAACTTGGAGAAGGATTAAGCAATTCAGCCCCTTGAGCCTGCTCCGCTATTCAGTACACTCATGGCTGATCTCCTCGCAGCCTCAACTTCACTTTCCTGCCCGTTCTCCATAACCCTTCAACCCATTACTAATTAAAAACCTGTTAATCTCCTCCTTAAATTTACGCAATGTCCTGGCACCCACAGCACTTTGGGGTAGTGAATTCCATGGATTCACGACACTTTGAGAGAAGTAATCTCTCCTCACCTCTGTTTTGATTCTGCTACCCCTCATCCAAAAGCTATGACCTCACATTCTAGATTTCCCCACAAGGGGAAACATCCTCTCTACATTTAATTTGTCTACACCTCTGATCACCTTATGTGCCTCAATTAGATCTCCTTTCAATCTTCTGAACTCTAGAGCTATAGGCCTGAACTGCTTCATCTCTCTTCATAAGACAAAACCCTCAGGCTGGATTCTCCATTTTTGGGACTATGTACCCCCACACCGTCGTGAAAACTGTGGTCTTTTACGTCAGTAAACCTGGTGTCAAAGGGCCACAGATTCACAGCCTTGCAGGGGGCTAGCAGGCAGCTGTCGTGGAGCTCGCAGCTCCAGCTGCCGATACGGCCCACTGTACTTCCGTGTCTGAGGCCATGCATGCGCACGCCGGTAGCCCATGGATCTGGACCGAGGAAATAGTGCCCCCTTTCGGCCGCTCGCTCGACCTGAACCGCCCGCGCAAAGAAACCCTAGTCCCGAATGAGGCCCCCCGCCTTCAGATCGGCCCGTCCCCGACTGTGGCGGCCGCGGACTGAGTCCGCAGCCACCACGCGTGTTTCCCGAACAGCAGGACCACATCAGAAATACGCCGTTGGGAATTTGGCTGGTCGGGGGCGGAGAATAGCGGGGCAGGCCTCAGGCAATGAGGTGGATACTCGACACAGCGCGCTCCCCAAAGTACACCGCTTTTCAGCGGGCGGATCCGCTGCCAGGCCCAATTTCATGCGGGAAACTGGATTCTCCGCCCCGTTGCCAAAAGCGATTCCGGCTTTGGGGTGCGGAGAATCCAGCCCCTCATGTCTGGAATCAATCTAGTGAACCTTCTTTGAACTGTCTCCAAAGCAACTACATCCCTCCTTAAGTAAGAAGACAACAAACTGCACACAGTACTCCAGGTGCGGTGTCACCAATGCCTTGTACAATTGCAGCAACACTTCCCCAACTTTATACTCTATCCCTTAAGCCATAAATGCAAACCTTCCATTTTCCTCCCTTATTACCTGCTGCAACTACATACAAGTTTTTTGTGATTCATGCATGAAGACACCCAGATCCCTCTACACCAAAGCACTCTCAAATGTCTCTCCATTTTGAAAATAAGTTATCTTTCTGTTTTTCTGACCAAAATGGATAACCTCACACTTATGCACATCAAACAATATCTGCCAAATTTTGGCCCACGCACCTAACCTATCCATATCCATTTGTAACTTTCTTATTTACTCATTGTAAATTGCTATCCCACCTATTTTAGTGTCATCTGCAGATTTGGTTATATTACCTTCTATCCCTTTGTCCAAGTCATTAATATAGATAGTAAACTGTTGGGGCCCAAGGACCAAACCCTGTGGCAACCAACTGGTTACATGTTTCCAAATAGAAAAGGACCTACTTACTCTAACTCTCTTCCTTCTGTCGGATAGCCAGTCCTCTATCCAAGCTAATAAATTACCCCATATCCCATGTGACCTTACCTTGTGCATTAACCTGTTGTGTGGCTCCTTACCAAATGCCTTCTGGTAGTACAGGTAGACTACCGGCAGGATTCTCCGTTTCTGAGACTAAGTATTGATGCCAACGCAGAATTCGTGGACTTTCACGACAGCATAACTGGCGCCACACCTGGACCGATTCCGCTACTGTTAAGGGACTTGCACCAGTGTCACATAGAACACTATTGATTCCAATGGAAAATGGTGCGAGATTCACCCGGTCTGTGATTGACACTCGGGTGGCTAACAAGCTGGAGCCGCATATACACATTACAATCCCCACACACACTCATCCCAGCCAACAAGATGGAACTGGTTGGAATGCACCCATACAGCTGATGGGTCACCTGGGGCCAGAGGGCCCTCAGGGGGGTGCGCTGGGCGGACATCCATACAACCCATGGCCCTAAGTTCACAATGGACTGACAGCGACTTGCGCAGCTGCATGGCTGTCTTGCTGGCTGCAGAAATGGTGTTCCGTACCCGCCCACCCTGATCCCACAGCTCACCTCCTGGCCACCCCTGGGCAGCACGGTAGCATAGTGGTTAGCAGTGTGGCTTCACAGCGCCAGGGTCCCAGGTTCGATTCCCTGCTGGGTCACTGTGCGGAGTCTGCACGTTCTCCCTGTGTCTGTGTGGATTTCCTCCGTGTGCTCCATTTGCCGCCCACTGACCAAAGACGTGCAGGTTAGGTGGATTGGTCATGCTAAATTGCCCTTAGTATCCAAACATATTAGGAGGGGTTAGGGGATAGGGTGAAAGTGAGGGCTTAAGTGGGTTGGTGCAGACTCGATGGGTCAAATGGCCTCCTTCTGCACTGTATGTTCTATGTTCATCCCCTGCTACTCCTCCCGGCCCTGGGTCGCCTGGGGCCAGAGGGCCCTCAGGGGGTTGCTCTGGGAGGACATCCATACAACCCATGGCCCTAAGTTCACAATGGACTGACAGCGACGTGCACAGCTGCATGTCTGTGCATGCAGCAGAACCCCCTGGCCAGCGGCACAACTGTCAGGAAACTATGGCGATGTTGGACACCTTCCATAACCCCCTCTTTCCCTCAGCAGCCACCACACCGGTTTCATGAGTTTTGAAAGCACAAGTGAACCACGTCATCAGGAACTCGACCCATCAGAGGTGGAGCATCACGGAGGCCGCGGAGAATACCAGGACAGGCCCGTGAATGGTATGTAAACAGTGTTCGTCGTACTTGCGTTCTGGAACGCATTGACGCCATAGTCGAGGTGACGGAGAATTGCGATTTTGCATTCAATCGGCACCCACCGCAATTTTGGAGTCAGGACCTATTCTCCGCCACATCGCGTTTGCCATTTTGGCATCAGCAAACGGAGAATCCCACCCAACATGTATAGGATTCCAATTGTACACTTGGCCTGTTACATCTTTTCAGAACTCCAGAAAATTAGTCAACCACGATTTACACTTCATAAATCCATACTGACTTTGATGGATTGCGTTTTGCCTTTCTAAAGTCTTGATTTTACTTCCTTAATAATGGATATTAAACTTACTTGTCTATAATTTCTTACTTCTGCCTCCCTCCCTTTTTGAATATGTGTGTTACATTAGCAGTTTTCCATTCCACTGGAACCTTTCCCACATCCAGGGAATTATAACCAATATATCCACTATCTCTGCTGTCACTTCTTTTAAGGCCCTAGGTTGTAGGCCTTAAGGTCCTGGGATTTGTCTGCCTTCAATCCGCAGAGGTTCGTTTAGTACCTTTTCCCTATTAATGATGATTGTTCGAAATTCCACCTCTGCATTACCTGTTATTATTGGGACGGTACTTGTCTCCTCCACTCTGGAAGCTGAGGCAAAATATTGATTGAGCATCTCCACCATTTCTGAGTTCCCCACAATTAACCCCAGTCTGATCCTCCAAGTGATCAATATTCACTTTGGCAACTCTCTTCCCTTTTATACACTTAAATAAATGTTTAATATCCTTCTTTATATTTTATGCTAGTTTTCTTTCATAATTTTCCATTTATTACTTTTGCTCATTTCATTATTTTTTTAATAAACTTAATTATAATCTCTAAAGGTTTCCTAATCTTCCATCCTGCCATTGTCCTTTGATATGGTCTGCCTCAGTTTTTGTCTTCATATTATCTTTAACTTCCTTGCTTAGCCATGGATATTTCCCCCTTACAAACTATCTTCCTATCTGGAATATATTTTAGTTGAGAGGAATTGAATATCTCCTCGAACAACTGCCACTGCCCATGAATGGTCGTGCATTTTAGTCTTCCTGACCAGTCCACTAGGGCCAAATCTCTCCTCATGTCTGTGGTATAACATTTCTTTAACTCCAGAATGTTAGTGTGGGACTCTAGTTTCTCATCCTCACGCTATAATCACTCTTCCTTCAAGGATCCTTAAGTATGAGGCCACTAATTAATCTGTCATCATTATACAATACCAAATCCAGAATAGCCTTCTCCCTGGTTAGTTCCACAACATATTGCTCCAAGAAACAATCTCTAATACATTCAATAAACTTTTCCTCAAGGCTACCCTTATTAGAGCTCCTCAGCGTGATGATAAATATGGCCAATACAAAGGCATGATAGTGCGAGAAACTAAAATGACCTTCCCAGGATGTGTAAGCAAATGTGTGATAAGATGCAAAGACTGGGATGTTTTGATCACAGAATTGAGCTAACTCCCAATGAAATAACATGGAACAACCGATACTGTACTGCTCATTTTTTAAAATTTTCTTTATTGTCACAAGTAGGCTTACATTAACACTGCAATGAGGTTACTGTAAAAAGCCCCAAGTCGCCACATTCTGGCATCTATTCAGGTACACTGAGGGAAAATTCAGAATGTCCAAATTAGCTAACAGCACGCCTTTTGGGACTTGTGAATGGAAACCGGAGCACCCGGAGGAAACCCACACAGAGAACATGCAGACTCCGCAAAGGCAGTGATCCAAGCCGGGAATTGAACCTGGGACCCTGGCGCTGTGGAGCAACAATGCTAACCACTGTGCTACCGTGCTGCCCATTTGGTGAAATATGATAACCAAAAGATAGAAATATGTTACACAGCTTTTGAATCAGAGAAACTCCCTGAAGAACCAAGCTGTGTCTCCCAAGTATGCCTAAGTAAAACACCTTTGTTACTGCAACTTACAGACTCGAAAGACTTCAATCTTTTACCAAAACAGCTTCCTCTTTGCAATCTAGTTGTGAGAGTTGTTTTTTTTTTATAAATTTAGATTAGCCAATTATTTTTTCCAATTAAGGGGCAATTTAGAGTGGCCAATCCACCTACTCTGCACATTTTTGGGTTGTGGGGGCGAAACCCACGCAGACACGGGGAGAACGTGCAAACTCCACACGGACAGTGACCCAGAGCCGGGATCGAACCTGGGACCTCAGCGCCGTGAGGCGGTTGTGCTAACCACTAGGCCACCGTGCTGCCCTAGTTGTGAGAGTTAAGGTGAGCGATGTATTGTTCCTGTAGCCTAAGTAGTTTATATTGGTGGAAAGAACTATGATAACACTGACTGGCTAGGTCAACCTTCTGTTTGATCACATGATTACCACTAGCTTTCTTCCTGACACAAAATTCCTTTGCAATCACTGATAATGCAATGCATTAATGTGCCTAACTCCTGCTCTGGAGCTCATTGATTCCTAATTGATGTTTAAGGAAGTTGGCTCATCAATTGCCAGCCTATACATAATGAATGTGTGATGGGCTTCTCTTGCTGATATAAAATGGGAGTTGCAGCTGAGACATGTTCTTTCCTTGTATTACTCTGGAGCTGCTTAAGTATTGTTGTGGTTTTACTGACACGTAACGTGAATTACTTTGAGTTCTCACCTGGCACCAGGAAGAGTGAAAGAGGACAAATAGGAGCAGAAAAAGGCAGCTGTTAGGGCGGCAGGTGACACAGTGGTTAGCACTGCAGCCTACGGTGCTGAGGACCCGGGTTCGAATCCCAGCCCTGGGTTACTGTCCATGTGGAGTTTGCACATTCTCCGTGTGTCTACATGGGTATCACCCCCACAACCCAAAAATGTGTAGGTTAGGTAGATTGGTCATGCTAAATTGCCCCTTAATCGGAAAAAAAAGAAGAAAAAGGCAGCTGAAGATATCAGATGATGTCAGGTGCCTGGAAGAGCAAGAGTGCCGACTCTTTCAGACACAGGTTACCAGGAAACAACAGAAGGGTACTTCCTCTGAGGTTTATTCACAATAAGCGATTTGGATGAGGGAGCAAAATGTAATATTTCCAAGTTTGCTGACGACACAAAACTAGGTTGAATTCTGAGTGAGGAGGAGGAAGCAAAGAGGCTTCAAGGCAATTTGAAGAAGTTGAGTGAGTGGACAAATACATGTCAGATGCAGTATAATGTGGATAAGTGTGAAGTTATCCACTCTGGTAGGAAACGAATGGCAGAGTATTATTTAAAAGGTGATAGATAGGTGTTGATGAACAATGACATACACTTGACATACAGGGAGTGCAGTGAAGGTTCACCAGGCAGATTCCTGGAATGGCAGAATTGTCCTTTGAGGAGGGGTTGGGGTGACTAGGTCTGTATTCACTGGAGGTCAGAACAATGTGAAGGGATGTCTTTGAAACCAATATAATTCTGTCAGGCTGGACAGACTGACTGCAGGGATGCATGCCTTTCCCATGGCTAGCAGGTCTAAGACCAGGGGTCAGAGACTCAGAACATGGGATAGGCCATTCAGAACTGAGATGTGGCGAAATGTCTGCTCTCAGAGAGTGGCAAACCACATTTCAACACCACATAAGAATCATAGAATTTACAGTGCAGAAGGAGGCCATGCAGCCCATCGAATCTGCCGCAGCCTTGGAAAGTGCACCTATTGTTTAAATTTAAAAAAATTTTTTTAGAGTACGCCATTACTTCCTTTTTTTTCCAATTCAGGGGCAATTTTAGAAGGGCCAATTCACCTACCCTGCACATCTTTGGGTTGTGGGGATGAGACCCACGCAGACATGGGGAGAATGTGCAAACACCACAAGGACAGTGACCCGGGACCGGGATCGAACCCGGATCCTCAGCACCATGAGGCAGCAGTGCTAACCACTGTGTCATCCTGTCAGCGAAACAGCACCTACTTAAGCCCACACCTCCACCCTATAACCCAGTAATCCCACCTAACCTTTTGGACACTGAGGGGCAATTTTAACATAGCCAATCCACCTAACTTGCACTTCTTTGATCTTTGGGAGGAAACCCACACAGTCACCCGAAGCCGGAATTGAACCCTGGAGCTATGAAGCAGCAATGCTAACCACTGTGTCACCATGCCACCTCTAATGGTGGGACACAAGTGAAGTTCCCATGGAACTCCAACCTTGCAGTTTTCATCTTACTTTATTCTAATACTACCCTTAACTTCATTCATAAGCCACAGATGAATCTTTCTCAATGAAATTTAACTAACTACGAACCTGCATTTTCAAAATTATTTACTGCATTTGAGCATCACTGGCAGAGCCAGCATTAATTGACCATCCCTATTGCTGTTCAGGAGGTGCTGGTTAGATGCCTCCTTGAACCGCTGCAGTCCATCTGGTGTAGGTACTCCTGCAGTGCTGTTAGGGAGAGTGTTCCGGGTTTTTGATCGAACAGCATTGAAGGTACAGTGATATAGTTCTAAGTCAGGATGTTGTGTGGCTTGGAGGGTAACTTGCAGGTGTTGCTGTTTCTCCTCTCCTTCTAGATGATAAAGGTCATGGGTTTGGAAGATGCTATCAATGGACGATTGATGAGTTACTGCAGTTAGTGCACCCAGTAGGTGACATAGACTGCTATCATTGTGCACCTGTGTTGGAGGGAGTGAATGTTCAAAGTGGTGGATGAGATGTAAATCAGATGGGCTGCTTTCCCTTGACTCGTATTGAGCATCTTGAGAATCACTGGAGCTGGACTTATCCAGGCAAGTTTAGAGTATTTCAGTCACATGCTTGACTTGTGCCTTCCAAGTGATAGAATAGATTTGGGGAGTTGAGGGAGTTGGGGTTAATTTATCGCTAAAAGGCCCAGTATTCGGTTTTCCCATGTAACTACAGTATTTAGAAGAACAATCTTGTTAAGTTCCTGAGGAATGGTAACGGCCAGGATATTGATTGTGAGCAATTCAGTGATGATAATGTCATTAGAAAGAAAAGATGGCAGTAATTTCCTGGGTTTCCTGGCAGAGAGGGGTGTATTCAATGTCATGTTTCACAGTGGTGAGGGGTGCGTTCAACAGGAAACCCTGTTGACAATGTCGAGACCGGAAAATCCTGCTGCTGGCCACTGATGAGCCACCCTCCAGAACACACGGCAAAGGGGCAGGAAAATCCTCCCCCGCCCCCTTTGTTTGGGATCTTGTGGCCCTGTCATGGGAACCACCATGGGATATTCAGCAGCCCAGCCAAGAGTCCATTGGGACTGGACCATCCCAGGAGCAGGAAGGGCCAGAAAATCCCACCCGCTGAATTTAAAGGGGTAGTGGTAAGATTCCCTCTTCTTGGAGATGACCAATCTGTTGCACGATTGTTACTCAACGTTTATCAGTCCGGCTTGAATATTGCCTTAGTCTTGCCGAATGTGAATAAAGACTGCTACATTATCTGAAGAGTTGCGAATGGTACTGAACACTGTGCAATCATCAGTGAACATCTTGACAACTGATCTCAACATGGATAGAAGGTTATTAATGAAGCAGCTGAAGATGATTAGATCCAGGATTTTTAGGAACACCTACAGCAGTTTCCTTGAGATGATTGGCCTCCAACAATTGCAAGCACCTTTCTCTGAGCTGGGTGTAGACTGAGTGGTCACGTGATAACTTGATGACACGGCTACAAAAGTGGTCATGCATCGGGAGCATGGGGGTTAGCACTGGGAGGGAGGGCAGAGCACAAGACTCAAACTAGCTGCTGAGCTAGTGAATAAACTGCTCTTTGTTATAAGTCTTTGTTGTCTGTGCTTGAGGAACCCAACACATTCACACTCTAACCAGTGGAAAATTTTCCCCCTGATTCCCATTAACTTCAATTTTGTTACGGCCCCTTCATACGACACTTGAGCAAAAATTGCTTTGATATAAAAGGCAGTTACTCTCACCTCACCTTAGCAATTCAGCTCCATTGCTCATGTTTGGACAATGGCTATAATGAGGTCTGGAGCTGCGTCACCCGGGTGGAACGGAAACTGAGCAGTTTCTTGATGAGTAAGTGATGCTTGATAGCACTGTCGACAATCCTTACCACCACTTGGCTGATGATTGAGAGTAGACTGATGGATCGTTAATTGGCAGGGGACTGGGCATATCTGAGCAATTTTCCACTTTGTCAGGTAGACGCCACTGTTAGAACTGCATTGGAACAGTTTGGTTCGAAGCACAAAAACAACGACTGCTTGAAATTATGTAATTCCTTTCAGATAATAAAATGTCCTGAAGAACTTTAGCACCATTATCAAACAGTATTTCACACTGAGTCACATAAGGAGATAAAAACATGGTTTATGCCCTTATATCACAATGGGACAAGAAGAAAAGGCAGGCCCAAGAACTACCTCAGCCAGCACAGGGATTGAATCTGTATCATTGGCATTGGCAAACACCACACACTAGCCATATAGGCAACTGAGCTTACCTGCACCTTGGAAGGATTGAGGGAGGAATCCCAGCATATAGATCTTTGGCAGATGGAGGCATGGCGACTAATGGTGGAAGTATTGAAATCTGGCAAATCTCAAGGGGCAAAGATTGATAGAGCAGGGGAGCAGGGGACAGTAAGGTGGAGGAGCTCTCAGAAATCAGCAGGAGTGGGCCTTGGAGGAATTTGAAAACAAAGATGAGCGGCATGATCTACCGGCTGTGCCCCACCTGAATGGGTGCACAACGTGGCCATTAGATGTCGGGAGAGGCCTCTTCTGGATTTACCTGGCTCGCCATACCTTGCGAGATCTAACGGGATCTTGTGAGACGCTGCGATCTGGGTCCTGCCCATCGTGGGTGGGATCAATATTTAGCAAATCTACTAGTCTCATTCTAATATACAGTTCGCCTGATCTACCCAAAGCTGGCAGTGCAAAGGTGCCAGCTTGGCATTGTGCCCATGTTGTGGATTGGACCCGGGGAGGCCTGCTGATGTGAGGTACAAGCGCCATTTAAAAATGTCGCCCCAATCTCCTCCTGCACTGAGAACTTCTGACAAATGGAGCTGCTCAGTGCAGGAAATGAGACTAAGGGAAGCCTCGGCAGGGCATTCTCCGCTGAGGCCCGGATTGCAACAGTCCTGTTCGATAGTGTGGCCTTTCTCGGTACTCCGAACACTGGGAAACACATCGGTTAAATGCACCCGACACAGGGTTCTATTGTAATTCAGTTAGATTGCGCCCAAGAATTTTAAAACCGAGGAATTGTTTAAACAGGAGCCATGTAAGTCAGCGATCAGAAGGGAGATGGATGTGTGGAGCTTGGTCGAACTAGAGCTTTGAATAATTTCACGTTTTCAGAGTGTGGGACATTAGAGGCTAGCCAGGAATACATTGGAATAATCAAGCCCAGAAGTGATAAAGGACAGTTTCAATAGCAGACAAGCTGAGACACGGATGGAGTCACGCAATGTTATGGAGGTGGGACCAGGCTACCTTAGTGATGGTGCATGTATGTTGAAGGAAGCTCATCTCAATATTAAATCTGACAGCAGGGCAGCCAACAGTCTGGCTGTGCTTCAGAAGGTTGCCAGAGAGAGGGATGGAGTTGATCACAAGGGTATGGAGTTTATGATAGGGAGTGAAGGCAATCAGCAGAATTCCCCTTCGGCGGGATCCTCCAGTCTGCCGGCAGTGGACCCATGCCCGCGGGTTTCCCAATACGGTGGGGAAACCCCATTGCCCAGCTGTGGGAATGCAGAATCCTGCTTCTGGCGGTGGGATGCCATATTGGAAAATGTGGCTGGCGTACCGCAGAATCCTGCCCAATTGTCTGTCTTCGCATTCTTTAGTTGGACAAAATTCCTGCCCATCCAGCAATTAATGCTGGACAAACAGGACAACAGTTTAGACTAGAGGTTGGCGAGAGAGCATGTGACGGTGAGGTAAAATTGCACATTAGCAGTGAACATGTGGAAACCAATGCTGTGTTTTTAAATGATGCCGTTTAGTTGCAGCAAGTATGTAAGAAATAGAAGGCGACCAGGGTTCGATCTTTGGAAAGCACTGGAGGTAATGGGATAGGTGCGGGAAGAGAAGCTAGGGGATTCTCTGGTTGCAGTGATAAAAAGTGAACCAGTCAAGTGCAGCCGCACCTAACTGGACAATAATGGAGATGTGTTGGTGCAGGATTTCTTGATCAACTGCATCAAAGGCTGCAGAGTTTGGGAAGAACAAAGAGAAATTAATAATTTACCTGTGTCACAGACAATTAAGATGTGATTTTTTTTTCAGGGCTCCACTACTGATGATATTTATGCAGCTTCCTCACTCATTTAATTTTTCATGACTGGATGTGGGAGAATGCCAAAAACCTTGATTTGATCTGTTAGCTATAGGATTATTAACTGAACTGCCCATTGCATCTTGCTTTCATTTTTTAGTAGACATGTTGTCCTGTGTTGCAGCTTCACCAGATTGACGACTTATTTTTAGGTAAACCAAAGACTCATTTTGATAGGTTCTTCTGCACTCTTTATTGACTGAGGGTTGGTCACTTGATTTGACGAGAATGATACAAGGAAGGATATGCTATGCCATGAGGTTGTTGACTATAGAGGAATTTTTTATTTATTTTTTAATTTTGAGTATCCAATTCGTTTTTTCCGACTAAGGGGCAATTTAGCGTGGCCAATCCACCTAATCTACACATTTTTGGGTTGTGGGACGAAACCCACGTAAACATGGGGACAATATGCAAACTCCACATGGACAGTGACCCAGAGTCGGGATTGCACCTGGGACCTTGGCGCCACCATGCTGCCCCCGGCTGTAGAGGAATTATAATCACCAGATGAGAAAGGGTGAACTTTCTGACATCAATTCAATTTCTCGGTTAATCACAACAAAAGTTTAGGTTTCTGTTTCACAGAGGTATATTCTTCCAAATCAGAAAAAGCTGTGAGCAATCAAGAGCCAATCAAACAAGGTTTTCTCGTGTCAGAGCTGAAAATATTCACACGTAGGCCTTTTTGAGTGAGTAAAGCAGCAGTTTATTATATCAGATCTGGGAGAAATATTGGAAGCTCCGCAGCCTCGCAATCCTCTTTCTCACTTGAGCTAAGGTTTGCATTGGGTTAATATAAAGATTTAAGGGGCGGAATTAGTTGTATTCCTATTTACATACAATCAATCAACTATATTTGCATCACAATTCATTACATACAGTCAATTAATTTTCTTAGCATCCCAGTTATCACATATATGGTTAAAGTGGGTGTTGGGGAAGACTTCCGGTCAGCAAGCGGAGCGGTCGCAAGGTGAGGGGCTCCCGTAGTGGTGGAGAACAGGGAAGGGAAGGGAAAGGATGCGCACAACCCCCCCCCCCCCCACAAAACAAACCGGTCACCGAGGGATCCTCGGCGGCGGCGGCAGCGGCAGCGGGAGCGGGAGAGGCCCAAGCGGCGGCGGCGGCGGCAGCAGCGGCGGGAGGGGCCCCGGCGGCGGCGGCAGCAGCAGGAGCAGCGGCAGGAGAGGCCCGGGCGGCGGCAGAGCGGAGCGGCGTCTACATCCCCCCCCCCCCCAGGGGCCGGAGCGGAGCAGCGTCCAGACCCCCCCTCCCCCAAGGAGCGGAGCGGAGCGGCGTCCATACCCCCCCCCCCAAGGAGCGGAGCGGAGTCCATAACCCCCCCCCCCTCCAAGGAGCGGAGCGGAGCGGCGTCCATACCCCCCCCAAGGAGCGGAGCGGAGCGGCGTCCATAACCCCCCCCCCCCAAGGACTGGAGCGGAGTCTACCCTCCCCCCCCCCTCAAGGGCCGGAGCGGAGCGGCGTACATACCCCCCCCAAGGGCCGGTGCGGCGTCCACCCCCCCCCAAGGGCCGGAGCGGAGTTTACCCCCCCCCCCAAGGAGCGGAGCGGAGCGGCGTCCATACCCCCCCCCCCCAAGGGCCGGAGCGGCGTCTACCCCCCGCCCCCCCAGGGCCGGAGCGGAGTCTCTTCCCCCCCCCCCCCAAACAGGCCCGGAGCAGCGTCTCCCCCCCCCCCCCCCAGCAGGCCCGGAGCGGAGTCTCCACATACACCCCCCCCCAAAAAAAAACCGGCAGCAGCCACCACGTGGCAAGAACAAAGAACTGGACAGACTCCTCTCACTCTCTCTCTCTCTCTCCTGCGTGAGAGAGGTAGGGGAAAAGTGAGGGGGGGAGAAAAAAAAAGAGGACTTTTATTTTAAAAAAAGTACACTGTTAAAGAGAAAGGGGGAGGGATATATATTATTTTCTCTTTCTCTACACCCACTCCCATCAAAGCAAGCCCACCTGAGGGGAGTTGCATAAAAGGAGGTGGGAGAAAATAATTAATAAACAAATAAATAAAATAAAAATCGGGCATCGAAAAAGGGGGAACAGAAAAACAAGGGGAGAAGAAAAGATGAAGGGGAAGGGGGAGAAAAAAACGCCAGAAGGGAGCCAAGGGAAAGGGGGCACCAAAAGCAGGCGGGACAATAGGCAAGCCAGCTCACGCGAGCGGATTAGCACACAAAGCAGCGGGACGGATGTACCGCCGCATCAAAAAGAGCCGGACAGACAGGTGCCCTCTCCCCTGGGGTTAGAGGGGGGCGTGAATTGGAAGGAAGCCTTTACTGAGGTGGTGAGGGAGCAGCTGCAGGCAATCAAGGTAGAGTTGAAAGCAGACGCAGAGGCCGCAGCACAGGCAGCAGTGGCCAGGGCCATGTCAGGGGTGCAGCAGGCTCTGACCAGATTGGAGGAGAAAGTGGAAGCTCAAGGGAAGAAACTGGAAGCTCAAGGGGGGAAACTGGAAGCCCATGAGGCAACCATTAAGGAGCTAGAGAAAGCAGCGACAGACATGAGCGACCGGGTCACGGCCCTAGAAAGGGAAGTGGCGAGTCTGCGCGCAACGCAGGGGAGCCTGAAGGGCAGGGTAGACGACCAAGAAAACAGCTCGAGAAGGCAAAATGTTAGGATAGTGGGCCTGCCAGAGGGGACCGAGGGTAGAAACCCCACAAAATACGTGGCTGCAATGCTGGGCAACTTAGTGGGCAGGAAGGCTTTCCCCACCCCACCGGATCTGGACAGAGCACATCGGTCGCTGCGCCCGAAGCCCAAGGAAGGGGATCAACCGAGAGCAGTCATAGCCAAACTGCACCGGTACCGGGATAGGGAGGCAATCCTGCGCTGGGCCAAGGAAAATAGAGCCAGCAAATGGGACGGGCACACCATCCGAATATATGAAGACCTTGGAGTGGATATATCTAAGAAACGGGCTGAATTTAACAGAGCGAAAGCGGCTCTCTACAGGAACAAAGTGCGTTTTGGTATGCTGTACCCAGCGAAGCTCTGGGTCACATACCAAAACAAGGAATATTTCTTTACAGCCCCTGCTGAGGCGAATAGATTCGTCGAGGAGCACGGGCTGGAAGAACAGCAGGGAGGGGTAGGGACGAGAGGCCCCTGGCAAGGAGCAACGACACGCCAATGGGTAGGATGGGGGAAGAGCAGGCAGAAAACCGTAGAGGCCAGGTAGAGGAGAAGCGAGACAACAACCTCCGAGAGGGGAGCCACCGTAATAGCAGGAAAGCTAGTGCCGGGAGCACACAACAAAGCAGGGCCGCTGCGCACCCCCAACAGGGGGAAAGGCGCCAGGCAGGGGAGGGGGGAGATCACCCACCAAAGTCGGGAGAGCAAACGGGGACAGGAATAGGGTATAGAGGAGCAAAGGAGGGGTATACAGGGGAGGAGGGTAGAGGGAGAGACCAGGGGGGGCACACAGGGAGGGGAAAGGTAGGGTCAAAGGGACAAACGAGGCCAGAAAAGGAACAGGGCTACAAAGTACCACAACCAAGGGCTCGGAACAAGGAACCGCTGCAAGCACCCACCCAGTACGGTCTGTGGGCAAAGGGGCCCCCCAGAGTGCAGGGGACTACCCGCGTGGCGGACACACAGTGGACGGCCATGGCGGGTGCCCCCAAGACAAGGGGAAACCCCGGAGCGCAGAGACCCGAACGCATGGGGAGAGCAGTGGTAGCGGCCATCCTGGACGGCCCCCTAACAAAGGGAAACCCCGGAGGGTAGGGGCTCGTCCACCAGACAAACATGGTTAATCCCACAGGAACGAGGGGGCAGAAGCCTCCCACCAGGATAATCACCTGGAACGTAAGGGGACTTAACGGCCCAGTGAAGAGATCCAGAGTCCTCACCCACCTCAGAAATATGAGGGCCGACATAGTCTTCCTCCAAGAGACGCATCTGAGGGAGCAGGACCAACTGCGGGTAAGAAAGGGCTGGGTGGGACAAACCTACCATTCCTGCTATGGGACAAGGGCCAGGGGGGTGGCGATACTGATCGGCAAGAGGACAATGTTTAGGGCGACAAAGACGGTTACAGACCCAGGGGGGCGATATGTCATGGTCAGCGGGGCCCTGGATGGGGCGCCGGTAGTCCTAGTCAACGTGTACGCGCCCAACTGGGACGACACGAGCTTCATCCAAAAGACCATGGCAGAAATCCCGGACATAGCGACGCATCGACTAATCATGGGGGGGGACTTCAACTGTGTACAGGACCCAAAGACGGACAGGTCAAACCCCAAAACGGGGAAAACCTCAAACATGGCAAGGGAACTCGGTCACTTTATGGAGCAGATGGGAGCTGTGGACCCCTGGAGGTTCGCCCACCCGGGGGATAAAGAATTCTCCTTCTTCTCCCCAGTACACAACGTGTTCTCCAGAATTGACTTCTTTGTGGTGGGGAAAACGGTGCTTCCAGGGATAGACAAGGTGGAATACTCCGCAATTGTGATATCAGACCACGCCCCACACTACATGGACGTGCGGCTGGAGACGGGAAGGGCCCAGCGCCCCACATGGAGGTTGGACGGTGCCTTACTAGCTGACAAGGCCTTCAGCGAAAGGATAGCGCGGGCCATAGCGGAGTACACAGAGAACAACCAAAACGGGGAGGTATCATCCTCCACGTTCTGGGAAGCGCTTAAGGCCGTAATAAGAGGGGAAATCATTGCCTTCAAAGCGCAAAGAGATAGGGAGGAAAGGGTGGCTGGGCAGAAGCTGGTCGACTCCATACTGGAGGTAGACCGTAAATACTCCGAGGCCCCGACCGTAGAGCTCCTGGCGGAGAGAAAAGAACTACAAAGGAACTTTGACCTGCTCTCCACCAGGAAAGCAGTGCACCAACTCCGCCAGGCACGCGGGACCCTGTACGAACACGGAGACAAAGCCAGCCGCCTGTTGGCACACCAGCTGAGAAAGCAGGCAGCCACCAGAGAAATTGGGCAAATCAGGGGTACCAGAGGCATGTTGGAAACAGAACCAGAGAGGATTAACAAAACCTTCAAGGCCTTCTACCAAGAGCTGTACACCTCAGAGCCCCCAACGGGGAAGGCTGGGATGAACCGGTTCCTTGATGGACTGGTCATACCAGTCGTGGGAGAGGGAAGGAAACGGGACCTGGAAGCACCACTAGCACTGGGAGAGATCATGGACAGTATCAGCTCCATGCAGACGGGGAAGGCGCCGGGACCGGACGGATTCCCGGCGGACTTCTACAAAAAATTTGCGACAGCGCTGGCCCCGCACCTGCGGGAGATGTTCACAGACTCGCTAGCTAGGGGCACACTGCCACCCACGTTAGCACAGGCCTCAATCTCGCTGATACCTAAGAAAGACAAAGACCCAACGGAATGTGGGTCATACAGACCCATATCTCTGCTGAACGCAGACGCCAAAATACTGGCCAAAATCCTAGCCAAAAGGCTAGAAGACTGTGTACCTGAGGTGGTCACAGAGGACCAGACGGGCTTCGTAAAAGGTAGACAGCTCACCTCGAACATCAGGCGCCTGCTGAATGTGATAATGACCCCCTCCGGGGAGAGAACACAAGAGGTGATCGTCTCCCTGGACGCAGAAAAGGCCTTCGACAGAGTCGAATGGAAATACCTCATAGAGGTACTGGAGCGGTTCGGGCTTGGAACAGGGTTCACCGCGTGGGTAAAACTCCTATACAACGCCCCCATGGCGAGTGTACGGACCAACAATACCAACTCCCAATACTTCCAGCTGCACAGGGGCACTAGACAAGGATGCCCACTGTCCCCACTGCTGTTCGCACTAGCAATCGAACCGCTAGCAATTGCGCTCAGGGCAGCAAAAAATTGGAGGGGGATCCGAAGGGGAGGTAGAGAGCACAGAGTCTCACTCTATGCAGACGATCTGCTCCTCTACATCTCGGACCCACAAAGCAGCATGGACGGAATCATCGCGCTCCTGAAAGAGTTTGGAGCCTTCTCGGGCTACAAACTCAACATGAGCAAAAGCGAGATCTTCCCAGTACACCAGCAAGGTGGGGGGGGGGGGGGGGGGGGGGGGGGGGGCAGCACTAAAGGGGCTGCCGCTCAAACAAGCCCGACATAAATTCCGCTACCTGGGGATCCAAATAGCCCATGACTGGAAAGGGATCCACAAATGGAACCTCACCAGCCTGGCGGAGGAAGTAAAAAAGGACCTGCAAAGATGGAACACACTCCCACTCTCCCTCGCAGGAAGAGTCCAGACGATCAAAATGAACGTATTGCCCAGGTTCCTCTTCCTGTTTAGATCCATTCCGATCTACATCCCCAAGGCCTTCTTCATAGCGCTGGACAAACTTATCATGGCGTTCGTATGGGGGGGTAAAAATGCTAGGATCCCAAAGAAGGTCCTACAGAAAACAAAATCCAGGGGGGGGGGGCTAGCCCTCCCGAATCTACAATTCTACCACTGGGCGGCAACAGCCGAGCGAGTAAGGGGATGGATCCAGGAGCCAGAAGCCGAGTGGGTGCGTGCGGAGGAGGCCTCCTGCATGGGGACCTCCCTCCGGGCCCTCGCCACGGCAGCACTCCCATCCCCACCCAAAAAAACACTCCAGCAGCCCAGTGGTGACAGCCACCCTCCAATCCTGGAACCAACTGCGGCAGCAATTTGGCCTGAACAAAATGTCGGACAAGGCTCCCATCTGCAACAACCATAGGTTCAAACCAGCACTGACTGACGCCACCTTCAAAAGGTGGAGACAGGACGGGGGGACACTGACAGTCAGGGACCTATACACGGACGACAGGATCGCAACACTGGACGAACTGACAGAGAAATTTCAGCTAGCTGGGGGGAACGAGCTACGGTACCTGCAGCTCAAAAACTTCCTACGAAAGGAGACAAGGACGTACCCACAACCGCCACGACAGACACTACTGGAAGACCTACTGGACGCAAGTATCCTAGAGAAAGGGAACTGTAATGACATGTATGGCCGACTGGTAGATAGGGCCGACACCGTACTGGACGCAACAAGAATGAAATGGGAGGACGACCTGGGGATTGAGATAGGGTGGGGACTCTGGAGCGAAGCACTGCATAGGGTCAACTCCACCTCCACGTGCGCAAGGCTCAGCCTGACGCAACTAAAACATAGATAGAACATAGCACAGTACAGCACAGAACAGGCCCTTCGGCCCTCAATGTTGTGCCGAGCCATGATCACCCTACTCAAACCCACGTATCCACCCTATACCCGTAACCCAACAACCTCCCCCTTAACCCTACTTTTATTAGGACACTACGGGCAATTTAGCATGGCCAATCCATCTAACCCGCACATCTTTGGACTGTGGGAGGAAACCGGAGCACCCGGAGGAAACCCACGCACACAGGGGGAGGACGTGCAGACTCCACACAGACAGTGACCCAGCCGGGAATCGAACCTGGGACCCTGGAGCTGTGAAGCATTTATGATAACCACCATGCTACCCTGCTGCATAGTGGTACATAGAGCCCACTTAACGAGAAACCGTATGAGTTGGTTCTTCCCGGAGGTGGAGGACAGATGTGAGCGGTGCCAAAGAGGCCCGGCCAACCACGCCCACATGTTCTGGTCTTGCCCCAGACTTGTGGAGTACTGGACAGCCTTCTTCGAGGCTATGTCCAAAGTGGTGGGGGTGAGGGTGGAGCCATGCCCGATAGTGGCGGTCTTCGGGGTTTCAGACCAGCCAGATCTATTCCTGGGGAGGAGGGCGGACGCCCTTGCCTTTGCCTCCCTGGTCGCCCGCCGTAGAATCCTGTTTGGCTGGCGGTCAGCAGCACCGCCCAGAGCTGCAGACTGGCTGTCCGACCTCTCGGATTCTCTCCAAATGGAAAAAATCAAATTCGCCATCCGAGGGTCGGACGACGGCTTCCACAGAACGTGGGAGCCATTCATGCAATTGTTCCGGGACCTGTTTGTGGCCAACGTACAAGAGGAAGAATAGTCGGGGGAAGGTAGCCGGCAGGGAGGGGGGGGCTACGGGCTCGTTACGGGGGTTTGATGGCTAGCTAAGGCCCAAAACCAAACTAAATAAATGCCAATAAACATGTTGGGGAATGTAAAATATGTATGCCGGCAAAGAGGGGGAGGCCACAGTTATTACTACGAAGATGCTCACCTGTAAATATATATGTTAATTTTTGCGTGTTTTTTTTTCACTCTCTAACAATTTGTAATTTGTTCAATATAAAACATGAAAACTGAATAAAAAACATTTATAAAAAAAAAAAAGTGGGTGTTGTCTTACCTGCCCCTTACTTCATGCAAAAGTCACTCATGACAAACATAAGGATATTGTTATGAGAGAGGCGTTTTCAGAACCCCAAAATGTATAATGGAGTTCAACCTCTCCCTTTAATGTATTGTTGCTTTTGAAGCACACGGCTTGGTCTCCAGGTGTGGTATTACAATTATGGACACGTGCGTTTTTAAACACAAAAAAATGTTCCATGAATTCAACTTAACCTTTTAAATAAACATTAGATTACTTAACACCCCTTACTTCAAAGATAACCCCAAAAATAATGCAACACTAAATAATCCCTCAAAATGTTCCTTCAAACCTCCAAAAGACTTAACACTTTTAAACAGAAACACATCAGGTTAAAGACATTACCATTCAAACAGCTCACAGCAAACCAGCCAGGCACTTTTTAGCTGCTCTCTCTCAAACGGGAACCAAAAGCAGAAGTGAGCTCAGCTCCCCTCCTCCCTCTGACATCACCTCAGCAATATGAGCTGCTCCATTTCTTAAAGGTACATTGCTTAAGCATCCATTTCTTAAAGGTACTCTCACATGGCACCTCCCCCCAAGAGAAAAAACCCATCAACTTCAAGATGGTTTCATTTTTCACTTTTGCACCATCAACTAAAGAAATGTACACAGTAAATATACCTTTTCGTTTCACCAAAAAAACCACACGCAAACAGGCATAATAATAAAATCCATCTTTCCCGTTCTTTTTCGTCCAACCGAAATCCATCTCGATTGACAGTCTCTTTGAACAAGAAAGTTAATGCACGATTCATCAATTATTCGGAAATTCTCTTTAAAGTTAGATACTACAGTTCAATCTGATCACAAAGTCCCTTGCAATTTTCCAATACAGGAGCATCGGTTATCACAGCTTTCAGGCAGTCACATGCCTGTTGAAAGTCCGCTGTCCCTTGAAATTTTTGACATTTCTTTAGCAAGTCCATCAGTGGAGTAATGCCACAGAACATTTGCACAAATGTTCGATCAAATCCACTCATGCTAAGAAATCGCATTATTTCCCTTCGTCTTGAGGGTATCGGAAACTCCTCAAGGAAAGTGATTCGGGCTTCTCCAAATTCACTTTCGACTAGGTTTATCACCAAACCCGCCTCCTGAAGTCTATCAAAGAACTCCATAAAATGTTTTAAATGTTCTTTCCACATCTGGAAGTTGGAAATAAAAGCAGATCGTCCCACTTCCTCAATGCAATCCTTTAAACGTGGGAAAGGGTAAGAGTCCGTTCTTGTAACTGCATTCACCTTTCGATAGTCCACACACAACCATTGGGTATCGCCTGGTTTAGGTATCATCATTATGGGTGAGCTCCATTGGCTGCAACCCACTTCAATAATGCCATTCTTCAGCGTACTCTCAATCTTTCTGTTCACCTGTGCAAGTTTTAAAGGATTAAGTCTATATGAATGTTGTTTGATAGGAACAGCATTTCCCACATCTACATCATGTATAGCCATTTTAGTACTTCCCAATTTATCTCTACAAACTTGCCCATGATATATCAATAACTCTTTCAGGTCAGTTTGTTTTTCCTCTGGAAGGTAACTTAACAATTCATCCCAATTTTTAAGAACATCCTCATTTTCCAATTTAATTTGAGGTATGTCAAATTCACAGTCATCTGGATTTGGTTTGTGACTTTGAGTTAGAATCATTAAAACTTCCTTTTTCTCTCCTTCCTTTTCAAAGTACCTATTAAGCATATTCACATGACACACTTGGTGAATCTTCCTTCTATCTGGTGTTTTTACCATATAATTCACCTCACTTAATTTCCTTTCAATCTGATATGGTCCACAAAACCTAGCTTTTAAAGGCTCACCTACCACTGGTAAAACACTAAAACTTTATCCCCACTAACAATACTACGAACTTTGGCTTTCTTGTCCGCTACCCGTTTCATGCAATTTATGCAACTTTCAAATGTTGTCTAGCCAATTCACCTGCTCTATTTAATCGTTCCCTAAAATTTGACATGTAATCCAATAGTGTAATTTCCGATTTTTCACCCACCAATTTTTCTTTAATCAATTTAAGTGGTCCTCTTACCACATGACCAAAAATTAGTTCAAAATGACTAAATTTGGGAGACTCATTGGTGCATCCCAAATTGCAAACAATACGAATGGAATTCCTTTTTCCCAATCCTCTGGATAATCTTGACAATACGCCCTCAGCATTGTCTTTAATGTCAGATGCCACCTTTCTAATGCTCACTGCGATTCTGGATGGTACACATTTGATTTAAATGGTTTTATTCCTAAGCTATCCATAACTTCTTTGAATAACTTTGAAGTAAAATTCAATCCTTGATCTGATTGAATTTCTGTGGGTAGTCCATATCTGGTAAAGAATTTAAGTAACTCCTCCACAATCCGTTTAGCTGTAATATTACGTACTGGAATGGCCTCTGGAAACCTAGTAGACACATCCATTATAGTCAAAAGATATTGATTCCCACTTTTTGTTTTAGGAAGCGGTCTTACACAATCGATTAGCACCCTTGTAAAAGGTTCCTCAAATGCTGGAATGGGTATTAAGGGCGCTAGTTTTATCACTGCTTGAGGTTTCCCTGTCACTTGACATGTGTGACATGATTAACAAAATTTAACTACATCTTTATGTAGTACAGGCAAATAAAAATGTTTCTGGATTTTAGCTTGAGTTTTCCTTATTCACAAATGACCTCCCACTGGTACCTGATGTGCAACTCGCAACACCTTTCTATACCCTACCGGCAATACTACTTAATGAACTTCTGCCCACTTTTCATCCACCTGCATGTGTACAGGTTCTCCATTTTCTCATCAAGACATCACTTACGGTAATAACACTCTGGAATACTCTGATTCCTCTTCCATTCATGCTTTCTGATATATCAGTTTTATTTCTACATCTTTCTGTTGTGACTCCACCAATTTTCCTGAACTAAAAATATCCGCCTCATCCTCCACCTGTTCTTGTTCTTTTTCAACTTTCTGATCAAAAATCGTTTCTGATAAGTGCACTTCTACTTCATCTTATCTCTTTGATTTCTCCACCTGTCTGAACCTGTGATTTTGCGACCAGGTTACTACATGATCCGGAAAAATCCCAGGATATTCGTCCTTCAACCCTTCAGTTGTCTGATTTTCCACTGGCGTATCAACCACAGTAGGCATCACTCCCGATCCAGCTATATCATGACCCAAGATAAACTGTATTCCTGGACAAGATAGTTTATCTATTACTCCTACTACCACTCCACCACTCTTCACTGGACTTTCCAACGTTATGTTATATAATGGAACGCTATTCCTCTCACCCTGAATTCCACATATCACCACCTTTTCTGGCAACCTTCTTCCCAAACTACATAATTCCTCATCTCTTGCCATTAAAGACTGACTAGCCCCTGTATCTCTTAAAATTGTGACTTCTTTACCTGCTCCTCCTGAAACACGTGAGTAAACGTTACCCACACAAGTAATTTAACCTTGTTATAGTTTATCAAAATGATTTTGATACAACTGATTGGCTTCTGAGTTCATTTCATAGGGGAAGATCAAGGCGGCATTCTTTGATTCCCCCGCCGGGTCGGAGAATCGCCGGGGGGGGGGGTGAAACCCGACCCGCCGCTCTGACGCCGGCTGCCGAATTCTCCGGCACTGGTTTTTTGGCGGGGATCACGCCGCACCGGTCGGGGCCGTTGGCAGTGTCTCCCCCGGCGATTCTCGGGTCCCCAATGGGCCGAGCGGCCGGCTGTTTTCGGCCAGTCCCGCTGGCGTGGATTACCCAAGGTCTGTGCCAGCAGGACCTGGCTCTGAGGGCAGCCTGGGGAGTCCGTGGGGGGACACGGGCCGGGGGAGGGGGGGGGGGCACCGTGGCCTGGTCTGCGATCAGGGCCCACCAATCTGCGGCCGGGCGTATGCCGTGGGGGCACTCTTTCCCTCCACGCCAACCTCTGTAAAGTTCCGCCATGGTTGGCTCCAAGACGAAACCCCCTGCGAATGCGCAGGAATCACGCCAGCATACAGGTCATAAATGAACCTGCTGGGATTTTCCAATAATCTGCTAGCTCCATGGTCACATTATCACTGCAAGCATTTAATTTCTGACTTATTTATTGGATTGAATTGATATTTCCCAGTTGCTGTTTGAATTTACCTCTCTGGGTTATTAATCCAGGGCTCTTGAATACTAATCTGGTAACATAACCATTATGTTCCCAGGCCTATGTGCATTATATCCAATAATGAAGATGTCAATAAGTCACGCACCGTGAGCAAAGTTTTCATTTGGATCAGTTTGTCAAAAAGTCTACTCAAACTGATAATCAAATATGGGTTACGGGTATAGGGTGGATACGTGGGTTTGAGTAGGGTGACCATGGCTCGGCACAACATCGAGGGCCGAAGGACCTGTTCTGTGCTGTACTGTTCTATGTTCTATGTTCTATATTGAAGCAAGACCATGGAGCTTCTTATCGAGGTGGGGTCCAAGATAACGTCAGCATGTTAACCATAAAGGTTAAAAAACAGGATTCAGAAGTCTGTGTAGTGCACAAAGATGAAGGTGATCAATCGAAATTTGCTGCTGAACTATTAGCTCAACATGTGACACTGGTGCATCAGCAATTAAATCAAGATGCCTTCTCTTAATGTGCCATACCTTCCCTATTTCTTAAATCAATAATCCCTACCTGCAAGCTTGCTTCTTTGCAAATCTCCACCACTGATACTTTCTGTGCAGATCTTCCAATTCAATTAAATCATCTAAATTCATCTTATGCTCCTCCTTTATGCAATTAAATAATATGAAACATATTCCGCATAATACATTGATCAACACACAAGGTTCAATGCAATTCAGTGAGAGTTGCAATGGAACTTCGGTAGTGATGTGAAACATGTGATTAATTAATGATGTCTCAGTGATTTTCTTTTCCTGAAGGATTAAGTGTGCTGGCTGGTTGTAAAACATTGCTAGCAGCCTGCTGAAATTTGAGAGCCTCTTTGTAGTGTGTACTTTGATGGTCTTTCATCTGAATCAGCCACAGTATGCGCGTTTGTGACTGCCATGATCCTGTACTTTCTGGTACACCAATTACCACTGCATAGGGATGCTTGATGGCCTTGTTTGTATCATCAGTTTGAGAGCCATTTGCCTCATCCATGACTGGTATGACAATGCCACTGTTATTATTGATTCTCTCAACATGTTCACTGATCTGAGCGAGAACAGGACTGTAGACAAATAATGAGATCATTGAATTTCTGAGTTATAAGTTCAACTATATTTGATCTCCAAGTATGTAAAAGTCATTCAAGAGTGTATAGTTAAGATTAGACCCTAAGGCATCCATTATATTCAGCATTCAGAAGAGGTGCTCACATTATACTTATGGCTCTGCTCCAAATAACAAAGAAATTGCCATATACTCCATACTAGACTGCAGTGCAGATAACCATTCACCCAAATAGTACACAGATCTGAGCATCAGATGCCTCCACATCCCAGACTAGTATATTACACAGTAACTGATGTAGGTACTTAAACTCAGATAGCAGACCTGTGAGGTCCCTGGGTGCCATTCTTATCCTTGTACTTAAACCCATTTTAAATTGCCTACCTCCGTAATCCATCCTAACACTATGAGTACGCCCTACCCTCCCCTTCTTAAAACACCTTAAAACTCTGATTAGGTTCAGAAATGTGCTTTTTGAGTAACATGAGACTCCTTAATGGTTCAAAATAGTAGTTTTTTTTCTGATATGAAGTTGTACCAAACATCAAAGGGTTCACATGCGTACACCTAACATCTGCTGGGTGAATGCAGAGCAGACAGATTGTGGCAGTCATCAATGTGTAACACTGCTTTGACACCAGCACTGTAAATTTGGAGCTCCTTGATCCAACTTGCCCCCATTTATCCTCCCACAGCTAAAACTATGTTTTGCAGCATTAAACGTGCCTCAACTGCTTTGCAGATAAGTTACTTAATTATTTTGTCTGGCTGTTGCTGCATTTAGAACATAGAACATAGAACGATACAGCGCAGTACAGGCCATTCGGCCCTCGATTTTGCACCGACATGGAAAAAAAACTAAAGGCCATCTAACCTACACTATGCCCTTATCATCCATATGCTTATCCAATAAATTTTTAAATGCCCTCAATGTTGGCGAGTTCACTACTGTTGCAGGTAGGGCATTCCACGGCCTCACCACTCTTTGCGTAAAAAACCCACCTCTGACCTCTGTCCTATATCTATTACCCCTCAATTTAAGGCTATGTCCCCTCGTTCTAGCCACCTCCATCCGCGGGAGAAGGCTCTCGCTGTCCACCCTATCTAACCCTCTGATCATTTTGTATGCCTCTATTAAGTCACCTCTTAACCTTCTTCTCTCTAACGAAAACAACCTCAAGTCCATCAGCCTTTCCTCATAAGA
Organism: Scyliorhinus canicula; assembly: GCF_902713615.1. Lineage (NCBI taxonomy): Eukaryota > Metazoa > Chordata > Chondrichthyes > Carcharhiniformes > Scyliorhinidae > Scyliorhinus > Scyliorhinus canicula. Next base: position 74,095,278 of record NC_052162.1, on the reverse strand, counting down.
TTTTCCCTCCATACCAGGCAACATCCTGGTAAATCTCCTCTGCACCCGTTCCAAAGCTTCCACGTCCTTCCTATAATGAGGCGACCAGAACTGTACGCAATACTCCAAATGCGGCCGTACTAGAGTTTTGTACAACTGCAACATGACCTCATGGCTCCGGAACTCAATCCCTCTACCAATAAAGGCCAACACACCATAGGCCTTCTTCACAACCCTATCAACCTGGGTGGCAACTTTCAGGGATCTATGTACATGGACACCGAGATCCCTCTGCTCATCCACACTACCAAGAATTTTACCATTAGCCAAATATTCCGCATTCCTGTTATTCTTTCCAAAGTGAATCACCTCACACTTCTCCACATTAAACTCCATTTGCCACCTCTCAGCCCAGGTCTGCAGCTTATCTATGTCCCTCTGTAACCTGCAACATCCTTCCGCACTGTCTACAACTCCACTGACTTTAGTGTCGTCTGCAAATTTACTCACCCATCCTTCTGCGCCCTCCTCTAGGTCATTTATAAAAATGACAAACAGCAACGGCCCCAGAACAGATCCTTGTGGTACGACACTCGTAACTGAACTCCATTCTGAACATTTCCCATCAACTACCACTCTCTGTCTTCTTTCAACTAGCCAATTTCTGATCCACATCTCTAAATCACCCTCAATCCCCAGCCTCCGTATTTTCTGCAATAGCCGAACGTGGGGAACCTTATCAAACGCTTTACTGAAATCCATATACACCACATCAACTGCTCTACCTTCGTCTACCTGTTCAGTCACCTTCTCAAAGAACTCGATAAGGTTTGTGAGGCATGACCTACCCTTCACAAAACCATGCTGACTATCCCTAATCATATTATTCCTATCTAGATGATTATAAATCGTATCTTTTATAATCCTCTCCAAGACCTTACCCACCACAGACGTTAGGCTCACCGGCCTATAGTTACCGGGGTTATCTCTACTCCCCTTCTTGAACAAAGGGACCACATTTGCTATCCTCCAGTCCTCTGGCACTATTCCTGTAGCCAATGATGACCTAAAAATCAAAGCCAAAGGCTCAGCAATCTCTTCCCTGGCTTCCCAGAGAATCCTAGGATAAATCCCATCCGGCCCTGGGGACTTATCTATTTTCACCTTGTCCAGAATTGCCAACACTTCTTCCCTACGCACCTCAATGCCATCTATTCTAATAGCCTGGGTCTCAGCATTCTCCTCCACAATATTATCTTTTTCTTGAGTGAATACTGACGAAAAGTATTCATTTAGTATCTCGCTTATCTCCTCAGCCTCCACACACAACTTACCACCACTGTCCTTGACTGGCCCTACTCTTACCCTAGTCATTCTTTTATTCCTGACATACCTATAGAAAGCTTTTGGGTTTTCCTTGATCCTACCTGCCAAAGACTTCTCATGTCCCCTCCTTGCTCGTCTCAGCTCTCTCTTTAGATCCTTCCTCGCTTCTTTGTAACTATCAAGCGCCCCAACTGAAACTTCATGCCTCATCTTCACATAGGCCTCCTTCTTCCTCTTAACAAGAGATTCCACTTCTTTGGTAAACCACGGTTCCCTCGCTCGACCCCTTCCTCCCTGCCTGACTGGTACGTACTTATCAAGAACATGCAATAGCTGTTCCTTGAACAAGCTCCACATATCCAGTGTGCCCAACCCTTGCAGCCTACTTCTCCAACCAACACATCCTAAGTCATGTCTAATGGCATCATAATTGCCCTTCCCCCAGCTATAACTCTTGCCCTGCGGGGTATACTTATCCCTTTCCATCACTAACGTAAAGGTCACCGAATTGTGGTCACTGTTTCCAAAGTGCTCACCTACCTCCAGATCTAACACCTGGCCTGGTTCATTACCCAAAACCAAATCCAATGTGGCCTCGCCTCTTGTTGGCCTGTCAACATATTGTGTCAGGAAACCCTCCTGCACACATTGTACAAAGAACGACCCATCTAATGTACTCGAACTATATCTTCTCCAGTCAATATTTGGAAAGTTAAAGTCTCCCATAACAACTACCCTGTTACTTTCGCTCTTTTCCAGAATCATCTTCGCCATCCTTTCCTCTACATCCCTAGAACTATTAGGTGGCCTATAGAAAACTCCCAACAGGGTGACCTCTCCTTTCCTGTTTCTAACCTCAGCCCATACTACCTCAGAAGAAGAGTCCCCATCTAGCATCCTTTCCGCCACCGTAATACTGTAAAATTTGTTGCAGTTTTTAAAAAAATTATTGCTAAACATTTCAATAGTCCACTGAAAGTGGCCTGGTAGATGTTGAAATGTCTTTTTGGTAACTTAAAGGCTTGTGTACAAAATAGCTGTTTCCAGACATTAGTGACTTATTAGATCTTCCTTTGGAATTGAGCTTGACTCGGAAAATGAACAGAGGCCATGTAGAACAAGACTGGAGAGGGAATAAGAAGGGAGAAGTGGGTGTTCAGCTTGAGGATGTCCTCAATGAAATCTCCCAACTGCTGCAATCACAATTTCAATCCCAGAGCAGGGCATGGTCGGCATTGCCAGTGGCCAACATTTTTTTATGTGCATAGCCTCTGCCAGGTTGTTTGCTGGAGATAGAAGTGACATCTCACAGCTTATTGTATATTGCTACATTATGGTGAACACTGAGATTCTATGGAAAGAGGGAGACAATTTTATCTTCCTATTTTTCATTTCATTCACTTTTACCAGAAAGAAGCATAAGGATTTGCAAGGGTCACAGGCTTTCTCATGATGCAGGATGCCATTAATTGCAGTGCTTGTGTCTCATGTTTACCCTGAACTGAAAATAATCCATCACCCTCAATATGCAACTGGTGTGTGACGACAGGAAACACATCATGGAATCATCATGCATTTGTTATGCAGTGGTCTCTGTGCCTATTGTGTTTGAACCACCATGGCAAATTAAAGGGTTACAAGAGCTCCTGAAGACAATGGGCTGGATTCTCCATTGGGGGGGTTTCTCTGTTTCGCCGTCAGCGCACTCACACCTGCTGTTTTCCTGGCAGCTTGGGGGTGCCCACAATGGGAAGCCGCATTGGCCGGATGCCGGGACAGAGAATCCGACTGCCGGCGGGTGAATGACGCTCCAGAAAATGGGTGCGTCAGGATGGAGGATCTTGCGCAAGATTTCTCATGATTTCAGATTTGAACCCATGCACAGCTGTGCAGACATCAGACAATGAGAGCCATGCTGACACGGGAAATCGGATTGAACAGATTGGTGCTCTCCTTTTGTCCGCTGGACTTCTCGGAACGAAGCAATGCAATACACAGCTGTGTAGATCCGAAAATATGGCATTGTATTCAAGTGCCTGTGAACACTGTTTTCCATAGCCACAATGAGAGCAGTTTGACCCGTCGCTGCAATATACAGGTTTTGGGTAGCTGGTATTTGTCCTACAATGGAGGTTGAGACACCAGCCATTAAATGTTGTAACATGGTTGGGAATCCAAGTGTGCTGGTGGCAGCCATTTCCATTATGGAAAAAGTGGGCAGCAAACCCAATGCAAAACCCTGTGCCAAATTGCGGCCGAGCTCCTCCATTATACTCAACATTGACCTCAAGGTTTCTTCTAGGTTTCCTAATACATCAAGCATTGCAATGTGTACACCAATCAACCTTTTCTAGGTGCCATTGGGGGAATTCTCTGTTTTGCCGTCAGTGCACCCACACCCGCTGTTTTCCTGGCATTAAATGGCATTTAATGTAGCCTGGTCTATCAAAGCCCTCATCTGAGTCCTCCGCAGCAGAACCCATATGCAACCTCACCCTTTGAGGGAGCTGGAACCTGCTCTCTCCTTTCACCCTCGCCTGGCTACAGTGCTACTCTTTCCCAATGTCTAACCACACCAATATTTTATCCTTATATTTTCAGTCTGAGCTGGTAGCTGCGACTGTCAAATTGAGTGACTCCGCCTCTTCATTTTCATACCTGCTTTTACATCATTGCTTGCAACAATTGAAACATTGCACATTCTCCAAATGTCTGGTTGAGTTTCTTCCGGGTGCTCCACTTTCCTCCCACAATCGAAGGATGTGCAGGTTAGGTGGATTGGCCATTCTAAATTGTCCCTTAGAGTCCAAAGATTATTGTGGTTATGAGGTTACAGGAATAGGGCGGGTGAGTGGGCCGCGGTAGGGTGAGCTTTCAGAGGGTCTGTGCAGACACGATGGACCAAATGGAATTCTATGAAGAAGCATTCACTGACTTTGAACATTCATGTGAGGTCATTGAACTTCTTGCATGACAGCATCCACGGCTTTGAGGCTGCACTCCTGATGGTAACTTTCATGGCCAGCTGTTTATCCTCCCTTCTGAGAATGTATTTTGAAGACCTCCTACCCCCAGAGGATACAGTACATCTCTACCTCTTTCCACTTCCTCCATAAAAACTTCCAGTGCGCCGTCTGAAAACCTGAGGATCCACAATGTGCTATCATCAGCCATTCTTCACTCTCTCTCAGGGCAGATTCAGCTACAAAACAACTCCCAGAACCTACTGCAGTCTTGCAGAGAATGGACAGAGACGGGAGAATTTGTTGCACACAGTTTGTTATAATTAGCAGGCAGTGCAAACTTTTCCTGTTGCCTGCATTTACTCAACCAAAAGGAATCAATCGCATATCCTGATCACCGGGTCCGTTTCTAAGGCTAATCAATTTGTAGCTCTTTAATGCTTTGTCTCAAGCCTCAGGTGCATTCCCACACTTCATGAAATGCCCCATTTTATTTGGCAATACTACACTGGAATGGTAAACTTTACCTGATAGCTCAGCTTAAATAGGTTATGTTTGTCAGGGTAAGACTGTCTTGCATGTCTGCTTGTGGTTTCCATGCATAACTGTACTGTTCACTCACATCAGCGGATTCCTTCATTTTTCCCTCTCTCCTTCCAGGCTCCATGGATGCTGCAGCATCATCCTGAGAAGGAATGGAGAAGCACAAATCCATCCCTGCAAGAAGTAATTTCTTGACTCCCTCCCGATGAAGACCCATTTCCAGCACCTGATCATTACCCTGCCTTTTTTGCCTCCTTGGATCCTTCATCACAAAGCTGCATTGCTCACTAGGCAATGCCTTGGGCTCCCCTGCACTATTTCAGCAGTTTGAATGGATGCGCGATGCTGTTAACAAGCAATGCTGATTGATCCTGTAAACAGAATAGCACATGTTGCACTGCAATCCCCAAAGCCAGCAGAATCACTGGTTAATGACTGCACTTAATAATACTTGAAATGCTTAAGTAATGCTCAGTTAATCCTCTCATTGGACTCAAATGGCATTCTCTAGACTTAAACGTTTAGTGCCGAAAGGCCTTTGTCTAAGTGGTTATGTCTACGCAGCATATCCTCATTTCCTATCCAAAGCAGCCACTGACATTCCAGTGTAAGGATAGGTAAATACTACTGTTACCATTATAAATGATAATCTGAACTTTTAGAACATAACCTTCAGTCAAGCAAAGTCACTCACATTCTCAGGAAAGCACCTACCCATTTAAACTCCCCTAACAGATTAATATGCGAGGGGTCAGGTTGATTTATAGCTCTTGAAATAGGGTAATCCTCAGAGCCTTGCCGTGGGTTCGTCCCATTGATTGGTTTTCTATAAATCAAGCTCTACCCATTGCACTTTAACTTCACACTCTCCCAGCTGTACACTGCTGTCTCATGACAACAGTGATGATGGGCATGTTTAGTAGCACACTGGTGCAGTAAAGTTCTGCTGAAAGAAATTAACTCTTGAAGATGTCTGCACTGGAGTTCGAACTAAAGTAGTTGGCCTGATGTCCTGTGGTTTCGATAAATGTGTAAAATCATTTTGAACAGCAAAATAGCAACAACAAAAAAAACAAGCACTCAATTTGTTTCTGTTTAAAAGTACATTGTTGGCTGTGAGCCCAACTATGTGGTTTTCAGTGAAAGATGGATAAAATTGTGGAATTTGTTCTTAAAATAGCAGCAAAAATCCAGAGGTCTATTTAAGAAATAAAAATTGACTTTTTCAGTCACTGCCGTACCCATTTTCTAGGCATAAAATAGGAACATGAGCGTCCAATGTAGAGGGCAAGGTGAGCTCTTTCATTGAGAGCCAGACTCACACTATACACCAGGTTGGTAAAGGCAGTGGAAGGGGTGTGCATGGTTTGTGTCTGAAACATTAATTAATACCTTTTCATAAGTAAATGAGAGCTTAAAGTCTATTTGAGACCATCCTTGAAAAACAAGTTGCCCTGAACACTGTTGGTGCCAGACCAGCTGTGTTCAGGAAAACCGTGTTCACATACAGCCTAGCAGTTGCTCCTGGTGGGATGTCTGCTGGCTGCCAGCAAAATGGTAATTTGCTGAATGAGCGCAGACCAGAAAATCACATGTGTGCAACACTGCAGTGCCAAATACTGTTGCCAGCTCCTGGCCAGTCTCCTCTGAATCAATTCCCTCCCTCTCCCTTCTTCCCATCCAAACAGACAAACCTACGAGTTAGGAGTAAGAGTAGGCCCTTCTCCCCCTCAAACACTTTGCCATTCAGTAAGACCATGGTTGATCTGATTGTAACTTCAATCCCAACACCTTCTTATCCCCAATTACCTTTCACCCCCTTGTTGATCAATAATCTATCTAGCCTTGTCTTAAAATTAGTCAAAAGCTCTTCTTCCACTGTCTTTTGAGGAACAGAATTCAGAGACTCATGGCCTGCTGAGAGTAACAAGTTGTCCTCATCGCTGTCTTAAATGAACAACCTCTTATTTTTAAATAGTGACCCCTAGTTCTAGATTCTCAGACAAGAGGAAACATCCTCTCCACACCCACCCTGTCAATATCCTCAAGATCTTAAAGGTTTCTATCAGGTCAGCTCTTACTCTTCTAAACTCTAGTAGATACAGACCTAACCCCGCCAACTATTTTTCACGATTATCAATGACTTTCCTTCCATCATAAGGTCAGAAATGAGCTTGTTGGCAGATGATTGCACTATGTTCAGCACTATTCGCGATGCCGCAGGTACTGAAACAGTCCAACTCCAAATGCAGCCAGACTTGGACAATATTCAGACTTGTGTTGGTAGGTGGCAAATAACATTCACACCACACAAGTGTCAGGCATTCACCATCTTTAACAATGGGGAATCTACCCAACTCCCTTTGACACTCAGTGACACTCAGTGCCATTACCATTACTGAATGCTCCACTATCAATATCCCAGGTATTTCAAAAGCAGGCAAGCTTGTAACATGGCTCACTTACATTTGCTAGGAGAAAAATATCTACATATGCAGAGTCATTCTCTGTAAACATTAAGAATACGTTCAAGCCTTGCACAACTTTTGAATTATCCAAGATCTTAAGGAGCCTATAGTTCCCCATTGATTTCTCCATTGAAACGACTCAGCCAATCTGAGTTGACTTGTCAAATAATTAACATCCTTTTTTCCTGTTGTATAAATTGTTATGATCATTTGAAATTTGGTATTCTTGTGTTTTCTTGAAAGCGGAGGATGAAACACTTGGTAACATGTCTTTTTTTTAAGCAAAATTCTACTTTTTGTAGATTTTACTTCAGCATAAAGTGGCACCATGTAGAAACATAGAAAATAGAAGAAGGAGGAGGCCATTCGGCCCTTTGAGCCTGCTCCGGCATTCATTATGATCATGGCTGAATCATCAAGTTCAATATCCTGATCGCGCCTTCTCCCCATATTCCTTGATCACTTTAGCCCCAAAGATATATATCTAAATTCATTTTGAAATTACACAATGTTTTACCCTCAGTAACTTTCTGTGGTGGTGAATTCCATAGGTTCACCAATCTCTGGGTGAAAAAATTTCACCTCAGTCATAAAAAGTTTACCCCTTATCCACAAAATATGACTCCTAGTTCTGGACTCCCCACCATCAGGAATATTTTTTCTGAATCTACCCTGTTAAAATTTTGTATGTACCTACAAGATCCCCTCATTCTTCTGAACTCCAATGAACATATCCAAACTAATTTAATCTCTCCTCATATGACAGTCCCGCCATCCCAGGAATCACCCTGGTAAACCTTTGCTGCGCTTCCTCCATAGCAAGAATATCCTTCCTCAGATAAGGACACCAAAACTGCACACAATACCCCAGGTGTGGCCTCACCAATGCCCTATATAATTGCAGTAATACATCTCTACTCCTATACTCAAATACACTCGTTATGAAGGCCAACGTATAATTTGCCTTCTTTACTGCCTGCTGTACCTGCGCACTTACTTTCAATAACTAATGCACAAGGACACCAAGGTCTCACTGAGTATCCACTTCTCTCAATTCAAATAATAACCTGCCTTCCCATTTTTGCTACCAAAGCACCTTACATTTATCCACATCATACTGCATCGACCATGCATGTGCCATGTGCCCACTCACACAGCCTGTCCAAATCCTGCTGAAGCATCTCTGCATCCTCCTCACAGCTCATCCTCCCACCCAACTTTGTATCATCTGCAAATTTGCAGATAATATATTTAGTTCCCTCATTCAAATTATTAAACTATCATGTGAACATTTGGGGTCCCAGCACAGATTCCTGCGGTACCCCACTAGTAATTGCCTGCCATTCAGAAAAAGGCCCATTTATTCAAAATTATTTGCTTCCTGCCTGCTAACCAGCTTTCTACCAATTTAAGACACTACCCGTAATCCCATGCGCTTAAACTTGACATGTTAATCTGCAATGTGAGACCTTGTCAAAAGCCTTCTGAAAGCCAAAATAAATCCCACATGCACCAGATCTCCCTGGTCAACTCTACTAGTTACATCTTCAAAGAATTCTCATAGATTTGTCAAGCATGAGTTTTCTTTCATAAATCCCTACTGACTTTGTCTGATTACACCACTGCTTTCCAAATGTTGTGCTGAGAAATCCTTAACTCCAGCAACTTCCCTACCAATGTTAGGCTCATTAGTGTACAGTTCCCTGTTTTCTCTCTACCTCCCTTTTTGAATAGCGGAGTTACGTTCACTCCACTCCAATCTGTAGAAACCATTCCAGAATCCAACGAATTCTGGAAAATGACCACTAGCAGATTTACTACTTCTAGGGCTATTTCCTTAAATACTCTGGGATGAAGATAATCTGCCTTCAATCCCATTAATTTTCCCCAAACCATTTCTTTACCAATACTAATTTACTTCAGCTCCTCACTAAAACTTGTGTTTCCCAGAACTTCCAGTCTTCTTTTGTGAAGACAGAATCATAGAACATACAGTGCAGAAGGAGGCCATTTGGACCATTGAGTTTGCAACGGCCCCTGGAAAGAGCACCCCACCTAAGCCCACACCTCCACCCTATCCCGGTAACCCAGTAACCCTATCTAACCTTTTTGGACACTAAGGGTAATTTAGCATGGCCAATCCACCTAACCTGCACATCTTTGGACTGTGGGAGGAAACTGGAGCACCCGGAGGAAACCCACGCAGACACGGGGAGAACGTGCAGACTCTGCATAGACAGTAACCCAAGCCGAGAATCGAACCTGGAACTCTGGAGCTGTGAAATAATTGTGCTAACCACTGTGCTACCATGCTTTCCCACTATGCTACTGTGCTGCAGAAGCAAAATACAAATTTAGTTCCTCAGCCATTCCATTTTACCTGTTATGAATTCCCCGTTTCTGACTGCGAGGGCCCTACTTGAGTTTTTTAATCAATCTTTTACTCTTTACATACCGGTAGAAACTTTTACAGTCAGTGTTTATGTTCCTCGCTGGTTCACTTTCAAATTGTATTTTCGCCTTCTTTTTTTAAAAATAAATTTAGAGTACCCAATTATTTTTTCCAATTAAGGGGCAATTTAGCATGGCCAGTCCACCTATCCTGCACACCTTTTGGGTTATGGGGGTGAAACCCACGCAGACACGGGGAGTATGTGCAAACTCCTCACGGACAGTGACCTAGGGCCGGGATTCGAACCCGGGTCCTCAGCGCCGTAGGCAGCAATGCTAACCACTGTGCCACCATGCTGCCCTATTTTCCCCTTCTTAATTAATCCCTTGGTCTGCTTTTGCTGAATTTTAAACTGTTCCCAATCTACAGGTCTGTTGCTAATTTATATGCCTCTTCTTTGAATCTGATGCTATCTCTAATTTTCCTTGTAAGCCATGGGTTGGCCATAGTTCCCTTTCTACTCTTGCGCCAAATAGGAGTGAACAACTTTGGGAGTTCAACTATTCGTTCCTGGAATGTCTACCATTGCCTGTCCGCTGTACTTCCTTTCAGAAATGTTTCCCAGTCTGTCATAGCCAGCTCATGCCTCATACTATCATAGTTCCCTTTATTGAGGTTCAGGACCTTGATCTCAGAATCAACTACCTCACTATTCACTTTGATAAATAATTGTACCATATTATGGTCACTCATCCTCAAGTGTTCTCTCACAATAAGATTGCCAACTAATCCTTTCTCATATTACAACACCCAGTCCAAGATGGCCTGCTCCCTCAACATACTGGCCCAGAAAATCATCCCGTACACACTCCAGACCTCTTTCTTCTGTTGTGCTGTGACTAATTTGAGTCACCCAATCTACATGCTGATTAATGTCACAGATGTTCCCTTAACATGTGCATCTCTGATTTCCTGTCAAATGCTATTCCCAACATTACTTCTGCAATTTGGTGGTCTGTACACCACCTCTACAATTTTGTTTTGTCCCTTAATGTTTCTTAACTCCACACAGACATATTCCACATCATCTGCACTAACACCTTTCATCAATATTGTACCAAAATCTTTGGTAATCCTTAATGCAGCTCTTCCACCTTTTCCTTTCTCTCTTCCTTCCTAAAAACTGAACAGCCACAATGTTTACTTTTCCTTGGTCACCTTGGAGTCATATCGCTATAATCCCAACTATATCATATCCCTTTACATCTATCTGCCCAACTAATTCATCCATTTTATTTTCAATGCTCCACACGTTCAGGTACAAAACCTTCAGCCTAATTCTTTTAATGTTCCTTGTCCCGTCCATACTATTTTCTACAGTTTTGTTATCTGTAGGCCCTTGATGCAGGCCCTTGATTTCTCTGCCTATCAAATTTCCACAATAGGCTGTTCTTTATCCATATAGGCTAGGTCAGGAACTTGATTCATCAACAGTTCTCACCTCTGAGTTTCATGAGTAGGCTTGTCTTCAGCAGGCACACTTCCACCAACCCTCTCTACCTCAGGTCACGATAGTCCTGAAGGTGAAGCTTTCCAGAAGGTGAAGCTTTCAACTGACTGACCAATAACATCCCATTTCATGCTTTGGCTACTTCTGGGAAAACACCCAGCTGTTTAGGAGTCCTGAGCAATTCACAGAGCTTTCCAATTGACTTCTTCCTGAGAGTAATTTGTTTCTTTTTTTTCACAATAATTTAGTGTTTCTTTATACCTCTGTCTGCTTTCTCTTTGCACCAGGCTCCTCTACCTATAGCTCTCCATTGTTCTTTGCACCTCTATTTTATGTCTGGTCATGCAGCGCTTATATCCTAATTCCTTTATTGTTACCACTGCTCCCAGGTCAAGGGTCACCAGGTCACATGGGTCAGTGTTGCTTATTACCCAAACAGCCCACACGTGATCCCTTTAACATTGATGCTGACTCAAAAGTCCTTTTCAAACATTCTTAAAAACAATTACAGGTTATTTTAAATACTTTTTCTTTACTCTACTGCTTCCATGTCAAAGGTAGTTCCGAAAAACTTGCCATATTTTGGTACATATTATTTTGGGACAATATCGGAAGAATCGCCGCTGACCGTTTTTCATCGCGACCGGCGATTCTCCGACCCGGATGGGCCGAGCGGCCTGCCGTTTCACGACAGCGGCAACCACACCTGGTTGCTGCCGTCGTGAACATGGGAGCCAAAGGCCCGTTTGAAGCTGGTGGGGGCGGAGAGGGGAGTCAGCACCACGGCCGTGCTCGGGAGAGGACTGGCCCGCGATCAGTGCCCACCGGCGTCTCAAAGCGACGCACTATTTCCCCTCCGCCGCCCCGCAAGATCACGCAGCCACGTCTTGCGGGGCAGCGGAGGGGAAGACGGCCACCGCGCATGCGCGGGTTTGAGCTGTCAGCCATCGTGACGTCAGCCGTGCAAGTGTGGGTTGGAGCCGGCCAACCTGCGCATGCGCGGCTGATGTCACATATGCGCCGCCGTCGCGTCATTCTCGGAGTGCCGCCTTGACGCAAGCATCAAGGCCCGTCAGCCGAGAATAACGGAGGGCCGCTCCTAGCCCCCCGGGTGGGGGTGAATTCGGTGAGAGGAGCGGGCTCCGAGGCCGTCGTGAAACTCGGCCGAGTTCACGACGGCCTTCACGATTTTTCCCGGGAGCGGAGAATTGCGCCCGTTATTTAAAAATTCCCTTGACTTTGCATTGTGTGAGGAAACAGAGGTTGTTTTAAATAATCTATATTTGTAATTGTGGGCATTGGATGTAGCTTTTGGGTGAGATCTAACTGACACGTTGTGCCTGACTCAGGACGCGACGTGGCCGGTAAATCGTGCCCGATGCCTCTCACAAGATTTACCCAGCTCGCCATGCCCTGAAAAACTTACAAGATCTCACGAGATGTCATGATTTGGATCCCGCCCACAATGTGCGGGATCTAAATTTGCATATTTAAGTGTGCAGTTAAGCACACTTAGATATGTCTCCGCTGAATCTAACCAGTGCCCGGGATCGAATCACCTTGCTTTTTTCAAAATTAAACAGAAAGAATTCCAGTTAAGGGGAAATTTAGCATGGCCAAACCACTTACCCTGCACATCTTTGGGATGTGGGGGTGAGATCCACATAGGGAGAATGTGAAATCTTCACACGGAGAGTGACCCAGGACTGGGATCACACCCGGGTCCTCGGCTCCGTGAGGCAGCAGTGCTAACCACTGCACCACCATGTCGCCTTCGAATTCTCTTGTTGGTTGGTCACCCAGATCATGTAACCCACTCGGCAGGTCGCTCCTTAAAGGGGACAAACACTGTACTCAGAAAGACAATTAAGTTAAAGGAACGAAGAACAAGAAGTTGAACATGCTCACTGAGCTAAATCGCTGGCTTTTAAAGCAGACCAAGCAGGCCAGCAGCACGGTTCGATTCCCGTACCAGCCTCCCCGAACAGGCGCCGGAATGTGGCAACTAGGGACTTTTCACAGTAACTGCATTGAAGCCTACTCGTGACAATAAGCGATGTTCATGTTCATGCTCCTCTTCAGGAGAATTCAAGTGAAAAGCAGAGAAAGTGCTCTGAGTTAATGAGACAGCTGCAACAAACAGAATTAAAGCTGGCTCAGTGAGAAACCAATCATCCGAGTTAAATCACAAGTTTGGTGACACCTTAATATGACCTGTGAAGCAGTAGTATTCCGTTGGCATGGCTGCTGCCTGAGAGAATGTGTGAAGCTTGAATCTAAGGCAGAGGAATATCATAAGGAGAGATTGAAAACCTGGAGGTCATCATGGTGAAAGCATACGGGAGAAAGTGTTGTCTGGGAAAAGATTCCATGGGTGTTATTCGAGAGTAGAATTTGGAAATCCTAATGTGGAAGTCAGAGTTTCAGTGATAGCAGTTGACCCAAGTATCTGGGGGGGGGGGGATTTGATGAGAAATCAACAGTAGTGTATTGGATCGTCTCTGCCACTTGGTTTCAGAGTGTGTGTTTGACCACATTTAACCTATTGGTCCATTGGCACCTACTGTGAACATTAGCATGTAAGTCAGATTTTGTTAAAATTCTGTATATAGGGGCGGCACGTGGCATAGTGGTTAGCATTGCTGCCTACGGCGCTGAGGACCCGGGTTTGAATCCCGGCCCTGGGTCACTGTCCGTGTGGAGTTTGCACATTCTCACCGTGTCTGCGTGGGTTTCACCCAACAACCCAAAGATGTGCCGGTTAGGTGGATTGGCCACACTAAATTGCCCCTTAATTGGAAACCAAATAATTGGGTACTCTAAATTTAAAAAAAAACTATTCTGTACATATCAATTGGATATAGCTGTAGTGAAGGAGTAGTGTATTATAATTATTTTTATCTTGTTTATATAAACACTTTGTGTTTTTCTTAAAATATAATTGGCAGTCCTGTGACTCTTCACCAACATCTCTAAACAAAAGTAAAAGTTGGGGATTTATCAAGCCGGCTTCCACTTTGGAATCTGACTCGCCCAGGAGTAACGTCAGCTGGGATCGTAACAATTTCTTGATTCAAATCTTACAATACCCATTAAGATTGGTGTCATTTTCAATAAGATACGTATCATTCAAAGTTTATTAACAATTTCTCATACATGCTAGATGTTTCAGTCCGGTGAACTTGTGATGGAAAACTGGTAATTTATGTTCTGATTGTTGGAATGCATTGAATTATAGACCACCCAACTTGTGAGAATGGCAAGGATGATGAGAATAAAGCACTTAGAACCAGTGGCAATACTCATTGCACAACTATAACGGTGTGCAAGAGAGTACAATAAGTTTTGTATTTTCACTGTTGAATTTTTACACGTCTGGTATCTTTAACTGTTCAGCTGTTGTAGTTTCACAAGTAGCTTAATTCAAATACAAATGTTCACAGCTCTCGAAATGCACTGAGTAATTAAGATATCTCCAAAGCTGCTGTAGTTTTGTCTGTAAAATCTGACTTTTTTAAACAGTGATTTAATTGCAATGTGGCTAATTGCTAATCTTTTCCTGAAGTTTTTCGACTTCTTCATTCTTGGCAGTTTTTATCCATAAATCTTAAAGGGATATTGGCAAAAGAAATGGGCTCCCACTATTCTCCAGCTCCCATGGTAGATGACTTGAATTACTTATCCCAAACAACTTGCCATACTTAATCACTTTACCGTGGCAAGATTCAACAGTTTACAGTGCAAAGCGGCATGCTACCTTGAAATTGCGCACATCATCATTTGAATAGTCCTTGGATTTACATGCCTAGCACAGTAGTTCTTATGCTTCATTGTATAGGCAGCACATTTCTTTTTGGTAAACATTTTCCAAGTTGAGGCTGCAGTCCATCAATATGTAGGGTGGTTACTAATTGTTCTGGTTGTTCCTTCAGCTTTTAATGCTCTTAATGATTACCTGGAGAGGAGATAGCTGTGTGCATTAGGATGTAACAAATCACAGACAGAATAATGATCTTGCTGTCTTCACATTGCTCTGAACTTGTCTGTGCTGATGTTGCTCAGCTACCGCCAGTCTTGTGAAATTTGGGGAGGGAGGGGGACCATTCTAGTTGCAGCTGTTTCCATTACACCTGTGTGTGAACAATACCACCACATTGTTATGGGCCAGGATTTAGAAAACCCCAAAGTGTATCATGGAGTTCACCTGATCCACAACTTTTAATAGATTGTGGTTATGGGAAGCACATGGGTCTGTCTTACAGGTGTGATGTACCAGAGCTCCATAGTACTTTTAAATTAAAACAATGTTTATTTATGAAACCAGTTAACACTTTATAAATCCACAGTAAACATCTTAACAACTATCAACACCAATCCTCCCCACAGATACAATATTCTATAAGAAAACCTTAAGCTTTCCTTATTGACATCCATAAGACAAAAGACCCTTTTTAACACAGAGATCAGGTTTAAATTCACTACTGAGAGCAGTCAGCACTTTGAAACCACCCAATTTATCTGAAGACAGTCTTTATTTGCAGAGAGAGAGATCCTGATACAGCTCCTTGTTTTGCCTGCAACTATCCAGCTCTCAAAACAAAATTAAAACACACCCTGTAGCAAACAGCCTAAAACGAAAGTAAAGCAGACAGACAACCAAGCTCCACCCACACTCGGACATTACTGATAAACACCCATTTCTTAAAGGTACATCCACTACAGCTGTTTTTATAAACACCATTTCTTAAACACCCATTTCTTAAAGGTCCTCTCACATGACAACATGAACACTCAATCGCAATGTCTGCATCGCGTGGAGAAAATCCTCCCATCCTGCCCATATCTGTTGATGGTCCCTCGCTCACTAGCTTACATTGACTCCAAGTCCAGCAACATATCTATTTAAAATTTTCATCCTTGCATTCAAATCTGTCCATGGTCTCATCTTGCCCTATCTCCCATAAGCCTCCAACATTACAGCTTTCCAAGGTTCCTGTGCTCCTAAAATTCTGGCCTCCAATTTTATTGTTGCAGCTGAGCCTTCCTTGGAATTCTCTCCATGAATATCCCTTCCTCTCTACCTTTCTCTCCTCACAGCAATTATTGTTGCTCTTAGGCCAGCATTCGGTCACCTGTCCTAACATCTTAATGTGACTTTTTGTTTAACAATGCTTCTCTGAAGTGCCTTGGAACATGTTAGCATTCAATACATAATGCAAGTTGCTGACAGAAAACCATGTGCAACATCCATCTTGATCGTGTACAGAAAGGGAGCAAGCTCCTTGTCAAGACTGCAAGTTGAGTTGCAAGGCCACAGGGAAAAGACAGGGGACTGTGAGTAGCTGAGTTTCTTTTCCAGAGAGATGGCACAGACATGAGGGGCTCATTCTACGATTCTGTCCTCTAAAGAACAGAAAAAGGCAGCAATATCTGCCACCTTCAGCAACGTTAGAAATGCATAAAAATGAATGGGTTTATACTGTCACTACAAAAAGCACCCAGAATAATTCTGCCCCCTACACAGATGAATTCAGAGTGACATTTGAAAGTTGCAGTTCGCTCTGAGGGGGAAAGGTTGTCATTTTGAAATTTGGTTATTTCATTTGCACTGTAACAGGACACTCCGAGCAAAGCAAACAGCAGCTGCCATTGTTAAAATAAACCATTTCCTAATGGGCTCTTCACCTGTGGAACTTGTAACAAATTGTCTGGTATGCCCAGAAGGTTGCTTCGGTGCTGATGGATGGTAAACAGGAAGGCTCTGATTAAAATAATTGGCTCCGTGCCTGGATGCAATAAATAACACTGTGCTGCAAATTGGTACAGAACATAGCTTTGGGAGAACTTGTCACAGTCTCGAGTATTGGTTTTCTTTGTGGTAGAAAGACCATTTATGAGGGAGCTTTGAAATCCTAATTAGCAACATAGCTTAGGGGCTGCACTGCTTTAGACTCAGTATTAGTTGCTGATGATTTCTAGCTATGAGTGAAAAATAGTGCTCATGGCAGAAATGTTGAAGTTTTCAACATGTTGAGCTTGAGCATATTTTCTTGATTAAATAACTAGATGTAACCTTTACTAAATTGAAAGCATGTGATTTACTGCCCTGCAAGTTAATGATTTGTATTTCTTTTTGTCTTAAAGAAATATTTGTTTACTTTAAGAGTAAAATGCAAGGCGGCATGGTGGCGCAGTGGTTCGCACTGCTGCCTACAGCGCTGAGAATCCAGGTTTGATGCATTTAAGGGGCTGCTAACTAAGTACATGAGTGAGAAAGGAATAGCAGGATGGGTGAGATGGAGTGAGGACATTCATGTGGAGCATCCACACTGGCTCCTAAACACCTGCAAGGCTGAATGACCTATTTCTGTGCTGTACAATTGTACGTAATTCTCTGTCAAAGATTAGAGAACTCACTGAAGAAATGCAACACTCAATTGCATTTTCTATTT